>NC_133655.1:189610396-189910396 GCF_009905375.1 Apium graveolens | reverse complement strand
AGCAGCTCCCCCACCAGCCATTCCTGCCGTTTGATATGTTTTCTCCCTGAAACAGGAAATCTGTTTCTGAATTTTCTTTTTAAAAATAATTCAAAATTCATTTTCTATTTTCTAAAAATCATATCTTTTAATTTCAAAAAAATTATTTAGTTATTATTTTTTATTTCTAAAAAAATTACTTAGTTAATTATTTTAAATTCCAAAAATTATTTTCTTTTATTATTTTTAAAAATCCAATTTGATTTGATTATTTATAATTTATTTTAGTTAATTATTTATGGATTTAATTAATTGATTAAATTATTTAATCAATTAATTTTATTTATAAATAGTTAAATAAAGTATAATTATTTATAATTAATTCAAATAATTCCTAAAAATTATTTTGAGCTTTTAAAAATTATATTTAGGTATTTAAAAAAATAAATTAATATTATTATTAATTTCTTTATTCTTATTTTATTCATAATAAATAAACCGTTCGTCCATTTTATACAAAACGAACGGGTATAGACTCAGAAAAATATTCTACTTCCAATAAAAATACTTTCGAGATCTAATTTCTTTTGTATTGAAAGGTCATTTGATTCGCTAGTAATTCTGAGTCGGTCTCTGATCGATAAATACTAATATTGACCCGATTTCAATTCTAAAAATACCAAGACCTATCTTTCGACGATCTGATTTATGTATTACATGAAATATGTGGTTACATGTTATATGAATAACATAATTATGTGTTATGTGATATGCATGCTATCTGTTTACAGTTTTGAATGCCATGATTAGTTATAAACGATCAGGGAGACGTCAAGTCGTATAGTTACGTCGATTGAGTTTGGTTCTGTTAATTGAGATAGTTTTTTATTTATAAAATCGAGTCTCAAGGAGCGCAACCAAGTGTTAGACTGAGTTGGTAGCCAACAGTTATAAGCCAAGGTTATAGTAAGAAGTTATTGAGCATACCAGGAAAGTATCCCTACCTTCACTATCATTCAGGTGATATTTATTTTGAACTCTATTATGCAAGTTTTCTCACCTATTCTAAATTCAGAATGGTGTATTAACTTGTTTATTCATATACCAAATGTAACTTCATATACTATTCTAATTTCAGAATAATTTAATATTTTACTTATCAGATTGTTAATTATAATCATGCAAGTACTCTCGAACCTCCTTGTGTTATATTGCAAGTATTGTTTCCCTATTCCAAGTTCAGAATAGTTAAACATTTTTATATTTCACTGTAATTACTCTAGATAGTGGAACTTTGAGATGAGATTAGCGAATAACTAATTGTTCTAGTTACTTCGCCATCGGTTGTTGAGATGACTCCAGACTATGTGAAATGGGGAGTTATATTGTTAAGGATGTCATTTGATTCAGCTCCTTTGATTAAAAATGTTTTTATGGATTGGATGGTTACGTAAGAGACCGTGGCGGCGGTCTAGTGTGAGCTATGTATTACATAGGATATAATACCTTGCTAGGCCAATATATGCCTTGGGTACCCTTTATTTAATTGGATATGCTTCAGCATACCGGTGTTCCTCCGCGGTTGATCACCGGCGGCAACATACCGTTGTTCGAGGATTCCAATCCAAAAATATATATATAAGTGTTGTTTGTTATCAAAACTTATATCAGTTTTTGATATTGCTCGGGTAATGTGGTTTGGTTTTATTCTTCAGACATGTTGTTGTTGATTTAATGATAAGTTATATACTGCTTGCTGAGCATTTCTTTCGCTCATACTTGTTTATTATTCTGATCTTTCAGCTAGGTTAGAGCAGGCCTGAGTTCCAGGTTTCACCGGGAGTTGTGTGCTTGTAAATAGTTTGGTGTGTTTTCTAGACTGTTTTGGGACGCTTGATTAGTCTAGAGGTTTGTAATAAAATCTGAATAGTTTGTAAAACTAAATAGACTTATGGGTTGTAATAACATTTGGTTTGTATTAGTGCATATTTCACACTATAACTGTGATCGATCCAGTTACATGCAAGGGGTCATATTTATCATTTTATTCCACTATACATATTTTAATATTATTTATCGTATAGTAACTCCCAAGTCTAGACTCCGGATTTCAGGGCGGTACATCAACCACCACATAAGAGGTACAGTACACAAGAACCATTTTCTCAATATGAAGATGCAACTGTTAATTCCCTAGCTACACAAGAACTACCTGCTCAAAGTGTAGGTGCAAGCACTAAATCACATCTGACTTTTCCTAAAATTGCTCAAGGAAGTCATATTTTGTGGCTGATGATATTCAGAAGACAGTACAAGGCAGGGAAGCTTATCAGAAGCACATTGCTACATTGGATGCTGTAATCAATGATCCTATCTTTGAGAAAATCACACAAGAACCTTCAGTTCAAAGGATTAAAGAAGCTTCTACACCTCATGTCCTACAAGAACCAACAGTTCAAAGTACTTTTGTAGACTTAGTATCTAATCCTGACATAGGGTCAATTTCTGATGAAGCTATTCCTGATTTTGCCAATCCTAATGTACTAGTCACATCTAAGGATACTACTGAAGCCATTTTGGTATAACCACTCAATGCAATACCAATGATCTCTCACACTCAAAGTACAATTCTTTCTTTATCTGATACCATGATTATAAATATACCTATTACTGGGGATACCTCTATTTATATGACTTGTAAAACCCCAAATTTTTGACATCGATAAAAGACCTTTATGAATAGTAACTTTGCGGTTTAATAAAAACTTTTGCGACCACGCCATATAAGAGTTTTTAATTTAAGATTCCCAGTTGATATTATGATTATACGTAGCAAATGAGTGTATGTAAAAGTCCTTAGTTTTTAGAGAAAAACTAATATTGCAAAACGACTTTATTTTACGGACTATCAAAGAATACGAGAATTACATTACGATTAAGAATTTAGGATCCTACAAATAAAGCCCAAGTACAAAGTTAGAAAATGTAAGTGATTTAAAATAAAGGATTACCCCGCGAATCACTTACAAGGATTTATTGCAATTACGAGAATTTATCACGATTGCGAGGAAATGATCAAGTAATTACATAAGTGAATGAATAAATAAACCAAGACCATAAAAATTCCATGAAAATTCAATGAAATCTAATTAGAAACAAATTATCCAAGATAGCTAATTAAATTAAAAGCTAGTACAAAATCATACAATTTCCACCACACTTCCAAAGGAATCCAAGAGAAACTTCTCCCCCACCATTTTCATTCCATTCGGCTTTTTCAAAAAGCTAAGGAAATGAAAATCAAAATCTCAAGCTTGGATCATGGAACAATTCTCCAATTAATTCCTAGGATTTCTACATATCAAACTAAGGTAAGATAATTTTTTCAAAGCATTTCATTATGGTTTGGATGGTGAATAAAATCAATGAAAGTGATGATGAGTAGTGCCAAATAGTAACACTTCTTGATTTCTTGATTTTCATGGAAAAATTTAGGAACCTTAAGCACACCCAAGCCTTACCAAGATTCATCCATCAATAATAACACCTCCCAATATTTCAAGAAAGGTATAAATCTTTAGCTAAACTTTGTTTAAGGTTTAAGTTTCAAGAAAAGTATGGATCTTGGTTATAAACCTAGTTTTGATGGTAGTTATGTTGATTTATTGATTATTAGTTAGATGCTAAGGTTGATGTTGTGGCCTCAAAAACTTAATTTTTTAGGGAGGATTAAGTGTTAAGATGACGGTATGATGATTGTTGGTTATGTATTGGTAGTTTAAAGAGAAAATGAAATTCAAATCGCGAGCATAACATCGATAAATTGAGCGAATCGTAATCTTAAGTTTCTGCAGAAATACAGAAAGTATAAACAATGATTTTATGAAAAGTAAGACTTGAAAATGATAGAACTTGTTGTAAGTGTCACACCCCAAATTTAACAAAAGAAACTATACAAATAATCACAATAGTTATCAAAAGGAAATAAATACATCCGAATCTAAGATCTTACAGTTTAGGGTTTGGAGCAGCCCAACACTATTAACTATTACAACCTGATTTCAATACCGAGTCCTCACACAAAACGATCACTATACTACCTGAGCTCGAACATACGAATCGGCATCACAAGTTTTACGGGCAGTCTACTTGAATCTAACCATATCTGCTAGCTGAAATATTAGGGTGAAAGCAAGTAGTGAGCCAAATGCTCAACAAATGCTATATAATACATAAACAAGAATGAAAGAATAACCATGGAAATGAAAGATCCAATAATATAATAACAAGAGATAAACTTTTAGGGTAATGGCATCATTAATTTATAACAAACAATTAAAAACCATTTCTTAATCAAAAACTATTTTATGACGCTACGAATTACAGCCGTGATCAGCCGCGAAGTAATCCCGAACCTCGCTGGGTTCTAGAATATTAATGAGATCCCTAGGCAACTTTTAAGCCTATAAATTAAGAGCGGAAAGGACTTACGTCTCAGTCCAGATCCACTATTTAAAGAAAACATTCACCCCCCTTTGGGACTGAAAATCCACTTTTAACTTTTCATTTTTAAAAACTGATGCCAAGTGATGGTTAAATTCATAAACAATGAACATCTTTATCAGGGGTTCTAGATCAACTTCGAAGCACATGGAATAGGTTCAATCAATTTTAAGGCCATGATCAACTAAATTGATATCTTATCAACCGGTATTGTAAAGTTTCTATTCCCAAGGAATCTGATCACTAAACATAAGGGTATTAACCAAATAATCAGGGTTTCATTGAGTTCATGACATTAATTCAGGGTGCAAGAACTAAATTTGTTAGTTGTAACTACATAGGGTTAGCTTTAGATAGATCATAAATTTAATGTTTAAAGAGATTACAATATTAAACAAGATTTTTAAGGACGGTAATGAAGTTTAACAGGGTTATTGAAAAAAAAGCTAGGTCAAACTAGGTTCAATATAGTGGTTCCAGATAAGACATAGGTATTAAAATATAAAGGAGGTAAGCATCAATTCAAAGTATAACAGGGTATCATGGTTTAGGGGTAAGAATATAATTATCAAGCAATCATGAACAACGTTAAGGAATAACTGACTTTTAGGTGTCAAGATAAGGTTACTGAGTATAACTTATACAGGGTTCAATATCACAATTACTTTAGTATACTAGCATGGTATGAGTTTTGAGTTACTTGCATAGCAATCTTCAAGTAAAGTTAAACTACTTGCATTAGATACTTGAGGGTTCATGGCACTTGCATATAATACGAAAGATATAATTGAAAACACTTGGATCATGTATATATGTATATCAAGGTGATTTAGAATACTTGCATCCTATATAAAATCTGGGTTAGCACACACTTGGAGTGTAAACAAAAGGTAGATTGAAACACTTGCCTTGAGAAAGGCTTGAATTGACTGGAAGGTAGGAGCAACTTGGAGCTTTACTCGACTTTAATGGCAAGTTTACCCTCATCTCGTGAGCCTACACAAAATAATAATAACCTCATTATAATATATTCTCACCAACTCAACCTAATTATATCGAAATTAAGCACATTGGCACTTAGGCCTATATACACATACATGCTTACAATTACCTTATAAGCATAATAGTTCACATAGCCACATATGCTCACATAACAAATTTAAGTACATAATAATACATCAACACATAATATTGCATCACTAATCTTGGATGATCTCACTCCACTTATTCATGTCACTTAGTTATGCTAAACGAGTCAGAACTCCTAATATTGACCTCATAACTAAAAGTGCCTTTTCTATGCCATCAAGTTCCTATTGACCCTGACCTAGGCCTCACACTCTACTGACCTCATACTATCTAACAAATATGGTCAACCTAGGCCTCACTCATAAGTTCTCTAAAAATAAATGTTAAGTGAATGTGCTCATTATAGTGATTTCAGGATGAAATCAATGGTTTTTTAAGTATAGTTGACACCCTTACACCTCAAGTTTACCTCCCAAACATCTACACTAGACTCTTCTGATCATAAGGTAACTCCCAAACTTGGTGTGACTAAAACGCCTAGCTTGGGCCTCCCTAGGCCTATGCTTAAAGTCCATGGTTCCCCTGTTTTTTAGACAGAAAAGTGTCATGTTTTGCACTAACTTGTGACACATGATTCTAACTCAATTCCTATGAACTATTGCTGGAAAAACACCTCTGACACTTCCTATAACTAGGGCCAACCAAGGCCAAGTGAGGGCCTACCCATGACATGGTCAAAACTCCTCATTTCTAGGTTGCAGTCAAACTGTGCCCTGCGGGACAGATTTAGCGTTTTCACTCGTGCACCTAACCAAACAACCTACAAACCTCTAATTAACATCTAAAATCTGAAATATACTCCTATTACAAGATTCTGGTGCCTTGGGCCTCAAAGTGCATTATAATGACAAGATCATATCTCACCCAAAACCTCATGATACCAAACTGAAAATCTGCAGAGTCTAATGTACCCTTTCCACCATGTTTCCCACTTGACAAGCCAAACCAAAAATCAACCAAGACCCAAACTAAACCTCAACCAAGGAAATCTACTGAACTAACACTCTCATACACAATATTGGCTTAGTGGAGATCACCCTTACCTAAAGTGCAATATAGCAAAACAAGAGTCAAAATAATACACTAATTACAAGTCATCACAATTTCGAGAATAACAACTCAAATCCTCCATATATATACGAATCAAAATCACATAAAAAATAGCACAAATCGTAGTTAATATCTTAACTTAACTGAAATTGGAGTTTATTAACAAAAGTCAATCCAAATGATCAAGAACTTTCGAAAATTATGAGTTGAACCTATACATGCATGCTCTCGAACTTACAAGCCAAAAACAATATGGTCTCCATATAAATTTCATCATAGAATAAACATGCAAGCCTAGCATTAGTCATAACTAATATGATCACTTATCATGCAAAGAGTTTTATCAATTTTTATTTCCAAATCCATGCTATTATCACATAAACATATAAAAATCAAACAAAGCAACAAGAACACCATCCATTCGGCTCAAACAAGTCATGGCCGAATGGATTAGGGTGAAAACAACATTTGCACAAGTGTGACACACTCATGTCTAGCCATTCTCAACCCTATGCTAATATATCTCATGGTGAAAACCTTAGATTCACAAGAATCAAAGGTGTTCACTTTTAGTTTAACAAAACACTACCATGCAAGATTAAAACATAGATTTTTCATCATAAACTCTTTGGATTATAAATGAAAAATGTATGGGAAGTGAGATTACTTAATGGAGGGTGGATGTTTGAATGAAAAATGAAGGAGAATGAGGGGTGGGGGCTTCGGCCGAGAGAGGAAGAAGAGGGGAGAGAGTGGAGTGGAGTGAAGTGAGAATGAGGTGAGGTTGAGTGTTTTTACTAGCTTTTGGTTATTCAAATAATAATATTCAAAGTATGTAGTATGTGGAGTTAAATTTTACTATTTTATCCTTCTTTCACTACTAGCAAGATTTGAATGCAAGGTTATTTATGTACTTTGGCTAGTGAAGTAGTAGTTAGTGGGGCTGGATTTCCAAGTTTGCCCTTATCATGCATGGGTAACTAAGTAAATTGCAAATTAAAAATTAACTAATCTATATAAAACAATTTCTATAAATATAAATACAATTCCATAAATCATAAAATATATATCATAAAATAGCTTATGATTTTAGAAATTTAATGATATAAAATTTGAATTTTTTTTGTTAAAAGATTTTTAGAAATTGATTTTTCATATAGAAAGAAATACTTTTGATTATCATTTAAAATACTAAATAATAAGATTTTCCTTTTAAAACTTTTTGTATAAACTAATACATTAAACACTTAGTTTATGGGCACTCAACATATAGATCACCCACATTTATAATTTCACACAATTTAAATCTCAAATATAAACACACAATTATAAATAAGATTTAGAAATACCGGTCGTAACATCTTCTCCCCCTTAAAGGATTCTGTCCTCAGAATCTAGGAGAATAATTGAGGATACCGGCTACGCATTTCCGACTCTAGTTCCCACGTTGACTCTTCAACCTTGGGATTTCTCCAAAGTACTCTTACCAACTTGACCAACTTATTTCTAAGACTATTTTCTTGCCAGTCGAGTATTTTGACAGGTTGTTTCACAAATAACAGGTCTGCCTGAATCTCTATTGGTTCATACTCTATCACATGGTTGACATCAGGATTGTACTTCTTAAGCAATGACACATGAAACACATTATACACATGCTGATATTGAGGGGGCAAAGCTAATTCATAGGTCACCTTCCCTACTTGACTCAAAATTTCAAAAGGACCAATATATCTAGGCGCTAACTTCCGTTTCTTGCAAAATCTAGACAATCCTTTCCTCGGTGATACCTTCAGCAATACGGCTTCACCTACTTGGAATCTGATATCCTTACGTGCTGGGTCCGCATACTTTCTTTTCCTATCTTGAGCAGCAAGTAATCTCCTCTGAATCAATTTGACTGTCTCATGCATTTATTGCACCAATTCTGGGCCTAAAATCTTTCCTTCTCCCACTTCATCCCAACTAGTTGGTGATTTGCACTTCCGTCCGTATAAAGCTTCATATGGTGGCATGCCAATACTGGAGTGATAGCTGTTGTTATAGGAGAATTCGACCAATAGCAGGTGGTCATTCCAACTTCCAGCAAAATCACTCACACAACTGCGCAACATGTCTTCAATTATTTGAATTGTCCTTTCGCATGAGCATCAGTCTGCGGATGATATGCCGTACTCATGTTTAACTTTGTGCCAAGACTTTCTTAAAATTGCTTCCGGAATCTTGAGTTAAATCATGGATCTCTGTCCAAAACTATCGATACAGGCATGCCATGTCATAATACAATTTCACGCACATACAGATGGACCAATCTGTCCAATGAAGAAATCTCATTAATTGGAAGAAAATGTGCCGACTTCGTAAGGCGATCAACTATAACCCATATAGCGTCATGACCGGATTTCGTTTGTGGTAATCCTACTATAAAGTCCATGGCAATGTTTTCCCACTTCCATTCTGGAATCTTTAAGGGCTGAATTAATCTGCTTGGTCTTTGATGTTCTTCCTTCACTTTCTGACAAGTATAGTACTTCACAACCCATTCTGTGACTTCTCGCTTCATATTTGGCCACTAAAAGTTCTGCTTCAAGTCCTGGTACATCTTGGTGCTTCCCGGATGGATCGAAAATCTAGAATTGTGAGCTTCTTACAATATCTCATTCTTCAGTTCAGTCACATGAGGAATCCAAATTCTTGACGAAAACCTTAGTATACCTTACTCATCCCTTTGAGTACAAATCTCTTCTCTAGTCAGTTGATTATTCTCCTGTTTCATCACTTCTTCCTGACCTTTCTTTATCTTTTCCAACAATATTGGCTGAAAAGTCATAGTATGACAAATCTCTTCAATTTTTCCGCAACCACAAGGTTCTAATTCAAATTTCTTAATTTCATCAGATAATTCCTTTGGTATTGCTACCATATTCAACCTCTCCTTCCTACTCAAAGCATCAGCTACCACGTTCGCCTTTCCCGGATGATAATTTATCGAGCAATCATAATCCTTAAACAATTCCAACCATCTCCTTTGCCTCATGTTGAGCTCCTTCTGAGTAAAAATATACTTTAAACTCTTGTGATCCGTGTAGATCTCACACCTTTCTCCGTAATGGTAATTCTCCAAATCTTAAGTGCAAATACTATAGCTGCTAATTCCAAGTCATGTGTAGGATACTTCAATTCATGTGGTTTTAGTTGTCTTGATGCATAAGCAATCACCTTATTGTGTTGCATTAGCACACAACCCAGACCTTTATGTGAAGCATCACTGAAAATCACAAAGTCTCCTTAATTTTCTGGTAATACTAACACCGGAGCTTTAACCAACCTCTATTTCAATTCTTGAAAACTATCTTCACATTCTGCATTCCATTCAAATTTATTATTCTTCCTAGTCAACTTAGACAATGGCGTGGCAATTTTTGAGAAATCTTTAACAAATCTTCTATAATATCCTGCCAATCCTAGAAAACTTTGCACTTCCGTAGGTGTCTTTGGTCTCTCCCAACTCATAATTGCCTCAATCTTTTCCGGATCCAATTTAACTCCTTCACTTCCAATCACATGTCCCAAAAATTGAACCTCCCTTAACCATAACTCACATTTAGAAAACTTGGCATACAACTTCTCTTGTCGGAGTATCTCCAATGATATCCATAGATCCTGCATATGTTCTTCTTCTGACTTTGAATATATAAGAATATCATCAATGAATACCACTACAAACTTGTCCAAATACTTTTTAAATACCCGGTTCATCAGATCCATAAATGTTGCAGGGGCATTAGTCAACCCAAAAGGCATCACTAAGAATTCATAATGTCCGTATCTTGTCCTGAATGCTGTCTTCGGGATGTCGTCTACTTTGATCTTCAATTGATGGTATCCTGATCTTAAATCAATCTTGGAAAAGCACTTAGCTCCTTTTAGCTGATCAAATAAATCATCTATCCTTGGTAGCAGGTAATGGTTCTTAATCGTCATCTTATTCAACTCTCGATAGTCTCTACATAACCTCATGCTTCTATCTTTCTTCTTTACAAACAGAACAGGTGCTCCCCATGGCAACGTACTTGGCCGTATCACTCCTTTGTCCAACAATTATTGTAGCTGGCTCGCCAACTCTTTCATTTCTGCTGGTGCCATCCTTAAGGTGCCTTCGAAACTGGTTCCATGCCTGGAGCAAGGTTGATCTCAAACTCAATTTGTCGATCTGGCGGTAAACCTGGTAGTTCATCTGGAAACACATCCTGAAATTCGTTGACTACGGGAATATCTTCTATGCTGGGGCTCTCTCTTTTTGAATCTACTACATAGGCTAGGAATGATTCGTAACCTTTCCCAAGCAATTTCTTAGCCTGGACGATTGTAAAAATAGTCGTTCTTGCCTCTGACCCTTAAATACCACTTTCTCTCCACTCTCCATCTTTAAATACACTTTCTTAGATTTATAATTTATCTGAGCGTTATTCTCTCCTAACCAATCCATGCCTAAGATTATATCAAACTCCCCTAACTTGAAAAGTATCAAGTCTCCTGAAAATATATGTCTCGAGATATCAATATCACACTCAGGAAAGAATTGACTCACATGAATCTTCTCTTGATTCGAAATTACCACATCTATTACCTCGTTCATAGTCATTTGATCACATTGAAGTTTATCAACAAAAGTTTCTGATATAAAAGATCTCGTAGCTCTAGAATCAATCAATACCTTAGCTTCAACATTATTCATTAAAAGTTTACCTTCTATCACCTCAGAATTCTTAACAGCGTCCTTCATCTGTAAATCAAATGTCCTTGATGTTGCTTGTAGAGTTGTTGTAGATGGTGGAGGTAGTGCCAATACCTCGGCTGGCATGTTTGCACTAGTACTTGCCACATTCATTAAAGTCTTGACTGGTCCAGTTGAATTGCATTCCCTAGCTATATGCCCAGTCTTTCTACACTTATAGCATGTAACTCCCGGCTTTGGTACCTTACACTCATTAGCCAAGTGTCCCTTCTGGTTGCATCTATAGCATGTCATGTCCAGCTTATTACACACTCTTGGGTGTCTCTTTCCACAATGCTTGCACTCTGATCTCTGAAATCTATTTTCTCCAACTTGTCCTTGGCTTGCCTGGTTGTTCCCCTTAGGATCTTGTCTCTTATTCAAATTTCCTTTCTTCTGAAAATTTCCACCTTTGTGGAATCCAAACCTTTTCACACTCATTTTTTGTGAACTTCCAGCTTCAGACTTCTCTCTATAAAATGGAACCTTTTTCTTCTTGTTATCCTTTTCTTTCCTTGACTGCATCCCATTACTCTCAATCAGAGCAGCATTTTGTACTACTCCAGCATAAATATCAAGCTCAAACATAGCCACTCTATCTCTGATCCAAGGCTCTAATCCTTGTTGGAATCTCTTTGCTTTCTCCCCCTCAGTTTTCACATAATTCATCACAAACCTTGACAACTCTGTAAACTTCTTCTCGTACTCCAATACAGACATACATCCTTGCTTCAATTCAATAAATTTAAGCTCCATCCGATTGCGCATGTATTTAGGGTAACATTTTTCCAGAAATAACCTCTTAAACCTTTCCCAAGAAACCGGCTGATTTGCCTCCATAGCTTTCACTGAATCCCACCAATAGATGACTTCACCTTTCATAAAATAAGTAGCATATGGCATCTTCTGATCTTCTCCTAGATGAACCAATTCAAAAGCTCTTTCCATTTCCTTAATCCATGTATTAGCTATTACTGGATCAGTGGTATCATGAAATGCAGGTGGATTCGCATTCTGAAAAGCTTTGAAAGTGACAACTTGTCGAGGTGGTACTGGTAGATCAGATGGTTGGAGTGGTTCACGGTTATCTTGGTTTTCAAATTGTTGTTGAAGAGTTCTTTGTTGTTGAGCTATAACATATATTTGCTGTTGTAAAGTTTCCAGCAATCAAAAAATATTAGGATATGTGGTAGAAGTTGTTGTCGGGTTCTTCTTTTTAGGTGGCATGATCCTGAAATAAAAGTTATATCAAAACAGGTATGAACAATACAGATAATTCAAGGTTAGGGTGTCCAAATTCATTATATTCACATATACGATCGGGTTTCAAATTAAAAAATAAGGGTGATGCATATAAAGGCGTAAAAATAATTGAAATTAAATAGAACGATAGTGCATAATTATCGAAATTAAGGTCAAGGTACATCAAGATCAGAATAGAGTCTGAATCTAGGGATAACATGCTTAATTAAAGGAAAAGAACAGGGAATTCTACAAAGTCTAACAACACAACAACATGATAACTAGATAATGGATAGAACTAAGGCTCCACTCCATCAGAACGGGGTCCGGTAGTCTTCTCCTCACGAAGCGTCTTCACAATACACTGGAGCTTATCCGCAATCATCTGGATAGTATACTGGCTGGTACGGTCTCGGTGCAGTGGCATCTCATCAAGCTTAGTGTTAACGTACTGAACCAAAGTCTCAAGTCTCGCAATCATCTGCTCCTTAGGCTTTCCTCCAAAATTTCGGATGTCCTGATACATGTTCTTCAATCGCTCTAACAGTCGATCCTACTTTCCCTGAAGCCTGCCGAACTCACGCCTCAACTCAGCATACACGGAGAAAGCAATTGTGTTAGACAGTTCAGAGGATGATGAGGAATGCGCCCTTTGCTGTCAAACAATGCATAGATAGATATATATATATATATATATAAGAGAATTATTAAAGATGGATTCGCTTAACCTATACTCACACTCTCACATAATATTCTATAACCTATGTATATATCCTATAACTTATTTAGGCTGTCCAGGGACTCTAAACCGTAGCTCTGATACCAAAAACCCTGTCACACCCCAAATTTAACAAAAGAAACTATACGAATAATCATAATAATTATCAAAAGAAAATAAATACATCAGAATCCAAGATCTTACAGTTTAGGATTTGGAACAGCCCAACACTATTAACTATTACAACCTGATTTCAATACTGAGTCCTCACACAAAACGATCACTATACTACCTGAGCTCGAACATACGAATCGGCATCACAAGTTTTACGGGCGGTCTGCTTGAATCTAACCATATCTGCTAGCTGAAATATCAGGGTGAAAGCAAGTAGTGAGCCAAATGCTCAACAAGTGCTATATAATACATAAACAAGAATGAAAGAATAACCATGGAAATGAAAGATCCAACAATATAGTAACAAGAGATAAACTTTCAGGGTGATGGCATTATTTATTTGTAACAAATAATTAAAACAATTTCTTAATCAAAAACCATTTTATGACGCTACGGATTACAGCCAATAATCAGCCGCGAAGTAATCTCGAACCTCGCTGGGTTCTAGAACATTAATGGGATCCCTAGGCAACTTTTAAGCCTATAAATTAAGAGCGGAAAGGACTTGCGGCTCAGTCCAGATCCACTGTCTAAAGAAAACATTCATCCCCCCTTGGGACTGAAAATCCACTTTTAACTTTTCATTTTTAAAAACTGATGCCAAGTGACGGTTAAATTCTTAAATAGTGAACATCTTTATCAGGGGTTCTAGATTAACTTCGAAGCACATGGAATAGGTTCAATCAATTTTAAGGCCATGATCAACTAAACTGATATCTTATCACCGATATTGTAAAGTTTCTATTCCCAAGGAATCTGATCACAAAACATAAGGGTATTAACCAAATAATCAGGGTTATATTGAGTTCATGACATTAACTCAGGGTGCAAGAACTAAAGTTGTTAGTTGTAACTACATAGGGTTGGCTTTAGATAGATCAGCAATTTAATATTTAAAGAGATTGCAATATTAAATAAGATTTTTAAGGACGGTAATGAAGTTTAACAGGGTTATTGAAAAAAAAGCTAGGTCAAACTAGGTTCAATGTAGTGGTTCCAGATAAGACATAGGTATTAAAATATAAAGGAGGTAAGCATCAATTCATAGTATAACAGGGTATCATGGCTTAGGGGTAAGAATAGAATTATCAAGCAATCATGAACAACGTTAAGGAATAACTGACTTTTAGGTGTCAAGATAAGGTTACTGAGTATAACTTATACAGGGTTCAACATCACAATTACTTTGGTATACTAGCATGGTATGAGTTTTGAGTTACTTGCATAGCAATCTTCAAGTAAAGTTAAACTACTTGCATTAGATACTTGAGGGTTCATGGCACTTGCATATAATACGAAAGATAGAATTGAAAACACTTGGATAATGTATATACGTATATCAAGGTGATTTAAAATACTTTCATCATATATATAATCTGGGTTAGCACATACTTGTAGTATAAACAAAATGTAGGTTGAAACACTTACCTTGAGAAAGGCTTGACTTGACTGGCAGGTAGGAGCAACTGAGAGCTTTACTCGACTTTAATGGCAACTTTACCCTCGTCTCGTGAGCCTACACAAAATAATAATAACCTCATTATAATATATTCTCACCAACTCAACCTAATTATAAACCGAAATTAAGCACATTGGCACTTAGGCCTATATACACATACATGCTTACAATTACCTTATAAGCATAATAGTTCACATAGCCACATATGCTCACATAACAAATTTAAGTACATAATAATATATCAACACATTATATTACATCACTAAGCTTGGATGATCTCACTCCATTTACTCAAGTCACTTAGTTATGCTAAACTAGTCAAAACTCCAAATATTGACCTCATAACTACAAGTGCCTTTTCTAAACCATCAAGTTCCTATTTACCCTGACCTAGGCCCTACACTATACTGACCTCATACTATCTTACAACTATGAAGGTCAACCTAGGCCTCACTCATAAGTGCTCTAAAACTAAATGTTAAGTTAATGTGCTCATTATAGTGATTTTAGTATGACATCAATGGTTTGTTGAGTACAGTTGACACCCATACACCTTAATTTTACCTCCCAAACTTCTACACTAGACTCTTCTGATCATAAGTTAACTCCCAAACTTGGTGTGACTCAAACGCCTAGCTTGGGCCTCCCTAGGCCTAAGCTTAAAGTCCATGGTTCCCCCATTTTCTAGACAAAAAAATGTCCTTTTTTGCACTAACTTGTGACACATGATTCTAACTCAATTCCTATGAACTATGGCTGGAAAAACACCTCTGAAACTCCCTCTAACTAGGGCCAACCAAGGCCTAGTTAGGGCTTACCCATGACATGATCAAAACTCCTCATTTCTAGGTTGCAGTCAAACTATCCCCTACGGGACAGATTTAGTGTTTTCACTCTTGCACCTAAACAAACAACCTACAAACCTCTAATTAACATCTAAAATCTGAAATATACTCCTATTACTAGCTTCTGGTGGCTTGGGCCTCAAAATGCATTACAATGACAAGGTCATATCTCACCCTAAACCTCATGATACCAAATTGAAAATCTGCAGAATCTAATGTACCCTTTCCACCATATTTCCCACTTGACAAGCCAAACCTACTGAACTAACACTCCCACACACAATATTGTCTTAGTGGAGAACACCCTTACATAAGTGCAATATAGCAAAACAAGAGTCAAAATAATACACTAATTACAAGTCATCACAATTTTGAGAATAATAACTCAAATCCTCCATATATATACGAATAAAAATCACATAACAAAGAGCACAAATCGTAGTTAATATCTTAACTCAACTGAAATTGGAGTTTATTAACAAAAATCAATCCAAATGATCAAGAACTTTCGAAAATCATGAGTTGAACCTATGCATGCATGCTCTCGAACTTACAAGCCAAAAACAATTTGGTTTCCATATAAATTTCAACATAGAATCGACATGCAATCCTAGCATTAGCCATAACTAATATTATCACTTAGCATGCAAAGAGTTTTATCAAGTTTTTATTTCCAAATCCATGCTATTATCACATAAACATATAAAAATCAAATAAAGCAACAAGAACACCATCCATTCGGCTCCTAACAAGTCATGGCCGAATGGATTAGGGTGAAAACAACATATGCACAAGTGTGACACACTCATGTCTAGCCATTCTCAACCCCATGTTAATATATCTCATGGTGAAAACCTTAGATTCACAAGAATTAAAGGTGTTCACTTTTAGAAATTTTGATATTTATCTATCTTTTTTTTATTGTATTTAACAAAACACTACCATGCAAGATTAAAACATAGATTTTTCATCATAAACTCTTTGGATTATAAATGAACAATATATGGGAAGTGAGAATGGGGAGTGGGGGCTTCGGCCGAGAGAGGGAGAAGAGGGGAGAGAGTGGAGTGGAGTGAAGTGAGAATGAGGTGAGGTTGAGTGTTTTTACTAGCTTTTGGTTATTTAAAAAATAATATTCAAAGGTATGTAGTAAGTGGAGTTCAATTTTACTATTCTATCCTTCTTCCACTACTAGCAAGATTTGCATGCAAGGTTATTTATGTACTTTGGCTAGTGAAGTAGTAGTTAGTGGGGTTGAAATTTCCAAGTTTGCCCTTATCTTGTGTTGGAAGTAAAATGCATGCATGGACAACTAAGTAAATTGCAAATTAAAAATTAACTAATATATATAAAACAATTTCTATAAATATAAATACACTTTCATAAATCATAAAATATATCATAAAATAGCTTATGATTTTAGAAATTTAATGATATAAAATTTGAAATTTTTTTGTTAAAAGATTTTTAAAAATTGATTTTTCATATAAAATGAAATACTTTTGATTATCATTTAAGATACTAAATAATAAGATCTTCCTTTCAAATTGTTTTGTATAAACTAATACATTAAACACTTAGTTTACGGGCACTCAACATATAGATCACCCACATTTATAATTCCACACAATTTAAATCTCAAATATAAACACACAATTATAAATAAGATTTAGAAATACCGGTCGTAACAGTAAGGATCGTTTAGGTGCTTGAATCGCTTAATTTGGATTTACGGTTCAAAAGTTAGGCCCGTTTTTGTGAAAATGATTTACGCGATAAAAACTGCTACGAATTACGAACTTTGGAAATATAAATGTTCGACTTAGAAATATTCAAAAATTATGAAATTTTAAAGAGAGTAGGAAATGGAATATTTTAACTGCCATAAAAATTTCAAGTAAAAATATTGGTTTTTTGAATTTTATAAAAAGGTCAGAGTCAAGGTCGCGCGGAGTAAGAACAGTAAACTCAACCCACTTCTAGAAAATAGGTGCTTCGGGATTTTGAACCCTGTTACCAGAAAACCATTTTCAAATTAGCTGTTCTAAATTTTGTCTAGATCACGCACGCTAAAACGGTGCATCAATTGAGTTAACGGTTTGAGAGAAATCAACGTTTTAGTGAAAGCGGTATGAATAATAAAATTTCGTAGTTGACCGAACTTTTAAAATGCTTTTTACCTATTTAAATTCATAATTACAAAATGAAAATTTTATGATAAATATTAAAAACGCTCAAAAAGCTCCTCGAGATGGTTTCGTATTAAAATGTTAATTTTTTGATTTATTAAAAATGCTAGAGTGCGAGTCGCGTAATAGTAATATTCGGTAAATTTAACTCTAGAAGACCACTTTGACTGTCCGTTTCGACTAAGGATTGATACTTATTTCGAGTCGGTGGAATATTGAAAATTATGAATTATTTTAATTATTAGAAAAATAAGTTTGTGATGGGATTAAGAATACTTATTAAGATTATGATATTTGTTGATTAGAAAACACGGAATGAGAGGAAGTCGGAAAACGTATCTTGGACTCCAGGCAAGTTTTCAAACCCTACCTTTTAAAATTGTTGTGTTGTCTTTATTTTCCAATAAATGCTATATATAAATGATGTTGTATTAGGATATTTTACGAATTTTGATATATAATATCATGCGATATGTTAATGATTTTGGTATATGAATATTACCGAATTTCATTCGATAACGCTAGAGAGTAGCATTGTATATATGAGATGTATATTTTAGACCGAGGATCGGTCAGTATAATTTGATGAAAATCCAAAAATATTCCGGAGGTGTTTTATTTTAAAATATTAATACTATAGTAGAGCGTGATGTACAATTGTAAGACCAAGAGTCGGTCAGCTTTTATAAAGTATAAACCCGGGAATCATCCCGGAGATGTTTTGGATGATTAAAAGTCCGTAGCTATCTTTTTCTGAGGGACTCGATGTCCACTCGCAAAGAATTAAGTACCTCAAACTTTTATTAAAACTATTTCCAAAGATCGTGTTCCCTCAACTTATATTATTTATTTAAACAACAAATATTATTTTAAATACTCATTTAAAAGAAGAAGTATTCTTAGACGAATACTTATTTGTAAATTTTAAATATCTAACATTTATTTAAGATTTAATCTATTTACTTACACATAGATCAGTTGGGGAATATTATTCAAATATTCTTTTAAAATAGAATTATTCGAGGCTAATTATTTTAATAAATATTAAATGATTATTAAATACTTATTTAATGATGTTATATGGTTTAAAACTCATAAATCTTATTTCAAAATATTTGCTGAGTTTTAGAAATTCTTTTTGATATTATCCGAACTTCGAAAAATATTATTTCAATATATATTAATTATTCTGACCATAGTGTCAAAAGATCCTCTTTATTTATTTATCTGTTCATGATAAGTGGATTTTATATCCACTTGGAATGCTTTATTACAAGCTTAAATTGGTGTTTTGGACTCAAGTTGTTGGTATTTTGATGTGTTTTTGTGTTATTGCATTTCAGGTATCAGTTAAATGAAGAAAAGAGCTTTTAAAGGAAATATGATAAAAAGTGATCATATTTGGGAGCCAAGGCCATTGTCAAGTTGTAGAGAATCTCGTTAGTTTCGCGTGGGCAGTTGAATTGCCTAATTCTGACGAATAGAACTCAAGTTATGGCCAAAACAAGATTCATCAGAAATTTTCCCAGTCAGTAGCTGAGCGCCCGTAAAGCAGAGCTGAGCCGGCCGCTCAGGGCGCGGTTGGTCACTAATTTCGCTGAAAAAGCCTTTTTTGAGTGGAATTTGACGATTTTAAGGGTCCAGGTCCACTAGGGGCGTATATATACTTAAAAAAAAGAGTTTTCATCATCCGGGAAGATTGGGATACCAAGGAGAAGACCTAGAAGCACAGAACAACTCCGAAAAAGAAGATCTTGTTTTCAACTTGTGATTCTTTGAATTAGTTGTAACTTTGGATGCTCGTTTTCGTTCTAGTTGAACCTAGATCTCGTTTATTCGTACTTTAATAATTATTCAGTTTATTAAGACCTTTTTTTATACCATGCTTTCATTGGAACCCATGGTGATGATGAGTTCAATCATGGGCTAATCGTTATCATGGGATTCTAGCAGATTTACTTATGGATTTCAATAGTTAATTTATTTCGATATCTTGGTGTGGGGTGATTGTATGATATCCTAGTATTGGTTGTGCTTATTCGTCTTATGTGCGTAGCTAACGTATAAGATAGCGTGTTAATCTCTATTGAAGTGACAGTGAATCTAGAGGTTTAGAACTTGACATGCTAGCATAGGTTCATGTATGTGTTGTTAGTGTATACTGAAAATATTTATTTGAAGTATGTACATTTATTTCTGGCCAGTTTATTTGAGAATCATTTGAATGTTTACATGTTGTCTAATATTATATATTGTGAACAATCTAGTATTAAATGGGATACAGAATATTACATTGTTAAATATGATTATATAATATAATAAGGTTCACAGCACAGGTGGTGTTGGACAATCCACTGGTATGGCTGTAGTATTATTTAGATTAGTTTATATTGACTAATAAATAATGCTAGTATACTTTGTGTATATTGAACAGGATCAAATTTAGAATTGTTCCCTTAATACTGATTAAGAAGGAGAACTAAGATTCTATGTTATTATTAATGCTTAGGTTCTTAATCCGAAAATAGTAATTGACACGTGTATATTATTTACATGCTTTGATTTATATATGAAATAATTCTTTTGAATTATATCATTAAATTTTGGGTGATGGAATTATATACATGGTGGATATTATTTATTGAAGGAATCCATGTCCTGATAATATTCGGGTTAATGATGTCCCCATGAAAGCTCAAAAAGATTTAATTATGTGAAACCCTGCAGGTGGAATTTATTCTGGCATAATTAAATAAAGGTTGAGTGGATGATCAAGGATAAAAGATATTAATTAAATAAATTATCAGTAATTTATTTAATTAATGGACATATGATATTTTAAACATGGGGAATTTAATAAGCAAATAATATTGGAACCGAATTAATTAAATTACCGTATTAGGAAAGGTAGTGCAAATATTAATTCTTTAGTGGATTGAATTAATATTTAATTACATTGGGCTAGGCTCAAGATGTAATTAGAAGGCCCAACCTAATTATCCATGGTCCCTATTGTAGCCTATATATATTCTTATTCTCTTCTTGCTTGGCAATTGTGTGAAAATATATTGTAGCCACCAAGGAGCAAGAAGAGAGGATAACTTGAGAAGACGGAGGCCACACTTCGCTCAAGGGAATTTGGGAATGCAATAGAAGAGCGTGGAATCAACCATTAACAAGGTAATCCTCTTTTCGTAATCTTTATCGTAAAACGTAGTAACACCCTAAGTCCGTGGTTCCCAACAATTGGTATCAAGAGCCTGGTAATGGTTTCTACGTTTTATGATATAATTTCCATGTCGTAATTATATATGCGTGTATATAGTGTTTTGCTTGTATTGGTTTTGATGCAGGTTGTTAATCCACTATTATGGCCATGTATATTTTAATTATATGTTTGGATCCCACGTGGTTTAATCGTGGTTAATTTTTATTTTGGTTTCCACGTGGTTTAATCGTGGTTGTAATTTACACGAGGGTTGATCGTGTTAGAATAAATTTTACAAAATTAGTTTTGTATTAGATATATTTTTTTTGTAATTGTTCTGGGTATTTTTGTAATAGTTATGTGCGATCGGAAATCAATTCCGGTAGTTTTTTGTTCCGCTGTGCGATTACAAGGGGCTGCTGTTGATGTTTGGATAGAACAAAATCAAAACAAAACTCATAGAAAAGCAACAGGCACGCGCTGCGGCGCGCTGGGGCTGTTGGGACTGCTGGGGCTGCTGGGTCTGCCGGGGCTGCTGGGGCTGCTGCGTCTTCCGGGGCTGCTGGGGCTGCTGAGGCTGCTGGGGCTGCTGGGGCTGCTGGGGGCGTCGGGGCGTGCTTGGGGCAGATTTTTTTTGAGAGCTGGATTTTTTTTCAAGGGCCATAATAGTGGAAAATTTATTTTAATTTTTTCCATTAAATTTTAATTATTGCTTTAATTTATTGATTATGTGTGTCGTTAATTATGTGTGTAATTCTTTTAAAATTGCATGTTTAACTTAATTAGGACGACATGGACATAAATTTTATTTATTGCTTTAATTAAATGTTATATGTTGCTAAAATTATGTGTGTATTTTGAATGCATGATTAGACATAATTATTACAACATAGGGCCCCATTTAATTTTAAAATTCCTCAATTTTAATAAAAAAAATTCTAAGTGGGAGAAGGAATTAATATGAAATTAAATCCCATGGTCTCTATTATTGGTTGTAGGTAATTTAACATAAAGACGAATATAAATTATATATACGTCACCCATCGTGGCATGTAATTTATGGTGTCTAGAATGTTATAGAAATTACTCGAACAAACTTCTTAAATTAATAAATTTTGAAAGGAATAAATAAGGATTTTCTTTATTTCTGATTTGGGGCGATTTTGTCAAAAACGGGTTCATCGAACTTGTAAGGCTGTGGGTTTTAAGCGAGACCGATGTGACTCCTCCACTACCTGGAAATCAAACCATTGATGAATATTGAATTGAAGTATTCTATTCAAGGCAAAATTACGAATATTGGAAGGTATACATGCCACCCATCGTGGCGTACCAAGTTCCATATATTTCGAATAATGTAAGATTTGATGATGGTATACACTTAGCTATGAAAAATAATATAGTCCACCCCAACGTGGCATATTGTTTAGTAATAGGACCGAAGTAACATTTAAACAAAATTAGGTGGTATACATGTCACACATCGTGGCGTACCAGAAGCTTATGGTGTTTAGATGTTAGTGCATTAAATTTTAATAATTTAGATCTTAATAATTAATGCACCCTTATTTATGTGATGTTTTTATGCATGATTTTCAGGATAAAATGGGATTTAATCCACTATTCACCATACTTAAGGATAACAAACTTACCGGACCTAACTATATTGAATGGAAACGAAATTTGGACATTTTGTTGACTGCTGAGGAGTACAAGTTTTGCAGTTATGAACCCAAGCCTGAACAGCCTGCTGCTGATGCTCCTGAAGATGAGAAAGAGTATTATAAACGGTGGATTAAGGCTGATGAGATGTCGCGATGTTACATTCTGGCAGCAATGTCGGGTGTTTTGCAGCATTAGCATCAGTCTATGGCCACTGCTTCGGATATGCTCTTTAATCTGAAGGAACTTTTTGAAGATCAGAATAGGGCTGCTAGACAAGTAGCCATGAAGGCTTTAATGAACACTCAGATGGCTGAAGGCACACCTGTAAGGGATCATGTTCTCAAGATGATGTCGCATCTGAATGAGATAGAGATCCTTGGTGCTGAACTTGACGGGGAAACCCAGATTAACATTATCCTTATGAGCTTGTCCAAGAGTTTTGAGCAGATCCGCTTGAATTACAACATGAACAAGAGGCAGTATAGTCTCGCGGAACTGCTGACAGAACTTCAGGCAGCTGAAGGATTATTTTGGCAGAGTGTACAAGTGAATGTGGCTGAGAAAGGTTCTTCCTCTAAGCCGAAAGGTATTAAGAAGAAGAAAAAGGCTCAGACATAGAAAGCTGTGAAGGCAGTGGGAGTTCAGGGTGGTGTGAAAAAGCCTAAGGGAAAGTGCTTCAGATACAAACAGTCAGGTCATTGGAAACAGGATTGTCCTCTTTCTAAAAAGACAAACAATACTGGTATGTCTCTTTCTCTAGTTACAGAAACATTTATAGCGGCTATATCTACGAGCACTTGGTGTGTAGATACAGGAGCCACTGATCATGTTTGTAATTCTATGCAGGGGTTCCAACTATCCAGAATGCTTAGAGATGGTGAGATATGATAGGGATAAATAAATTATGATTATATAATTAAATACTGCATTTATTGTACAAGCTGTGGGCTGCTAGGCCCAATAAAAAGATATATGATACTCAGACCAGAAAGGTTAAGCCTGATGGACCAGATCAGGCCTGATGGAATAAAAAAGGCCCAAAAGCCCTGATTATTAATTAATTTCGTAATTAATTAATAAGGGAAAAATCAGATGTTGAGAAGAGTCCCGATAAGGATATAAATCCTTAGAGATTATCCTCAAGGGGACCTAAAAGGATAAGGAATCAGTTTCCTACTATCTAGGACTCCAAAGTCCATTCTAATTATGAGACTTGCCCACCAAGTCTCCTATACCAAGTCCAATTCAAGGACTCCCAACATCTATATAAGGGGCCTCACCCCACAAATCAGAACTACGTTTTTTGGCTTGATTCTCTAATTCACAGAGATACGTAGGCATCTCGTAAAGGCAGATCGAGCCACGAAACACGAGAGCAGCCATTAAAGGCCTTGAGCTCCCGAATCTTAGTAATAAATACAGCAAATAATAACCTTAGTTTTTTATCCATAACATTTGGCGCCGTCTGTGGGAAACACAACAACAACCATGGCGAGAACACGGAGAACAATTGGAGCTCTAGAGGAAGGAACACCATTAGAGACAACCCAGGTGATTTCATCAACCGTGGAGGTTCCTCCCCATTCAACTTATGCATCTACTCAGGGGGAAGCCCAGACAGGGGCAACTCATCCTCAGCCACAAGGGACAACTCCCCCGACTATTCAAGGTACGAATCCTCAAGTTCAACAAGTACATATACCTGTGAATTCTCGACCCGTCGGGTATGAATATTCAACTGTTGTTACTACTAACCCCCCTTATGGGATGCCCCTTCGCCCTGAGGTTGGAGGAAGCAGATATGCTGGGCGAGGCGAAGCACGAGGGCAGTCACCCCCCTATATACGAGGTTTGGGTCCTATTCCTGAGGATCGGGAATTTTCTGGTCCTTACACTGAGAGAGACTCCGAATCTTCGGATGATGAAGTGGCCCCGAGAAGGAGGCATCCTGGAAAAGAGCCAATGGCCGATGGAAGGCAACGCCCCCAAAGCACCCCAGGGGCGAATCCCCAAGAAGTGCAGGAAAGGATCAGGGCTCATGAGGCTGAAATCCAAAGGCTGAGGCGTGATTTGGAGGCTCACCAGGCCACCAGACCCCAGATACCTCCTAGGGGGAGAAATCCTCCTCCTGTCATAGACCTGGATGGTCCGGTAAGAAGAAGGGCTGCTGTCCCAAGAACTGATCCAAGCAATCTCCTTCCCCTTGGAGATCCTGATGATCCAACTCCACCCTTCACAGAAGAGATAATGAATGCCCATATCTCAAGGAAATTCAAGATGCCCACTATCAAAGCCTATGATGGCACGGGAGACCCCGCTAATCATGTTAGGACATTCTCTAATGCACTGCTGCTGTAACCCGTGAATGATGCTATAAAGTGTCGGGCCTTCCCTCAAACCCTGTCGGGTATGGCTCAAAGATGGTACAGTCGCCTGCCCCCAAATTCTATTGGATCGTTCAAAGAATTAAGTCAGGCTTTTATTAAGCAATTCATCAGTGGAAGAGTCCATGAGAAAAGTTCAGCATCTCTTATGAGTCTTGTGCAGGGAGCTAAGGAATCCTTGAGAGATTACCTGAATCGTTTTACAAAGGAGGCTTTAAAAGTCCCAGACCTTGATGATAAGGTAGCCATGATAGCACTGCAACAAGGAACTAGGGATGAGTTTTTCAAGATGTCTTTGGCCAAACGACCCCCTGAGAGCATGTTGCAGCTCCAAGAGAGGGCAGGGAAGTATATCAAGGTTGAAGAAAGTATGAGGACGACCGTAGTAAGTAATGAGCCCACTGGAGGCAAGAAGCAGAAAGCTGATTTAGAATATATTGCAAAGGACAAATATCCTAGAACCAAACAAAACCCTGATTCAACCCCCAAGAAGGGAGGACCTGGGCAAAAGTTCACTGAATACACTAAGCTGAATGCTCCCAGAAGTCAGATTTTGATGGAGATTGAGAAAGACAGAGATATTCGCTGGCCTAAGCCCTTGAAGGCTGATCCTTCCAAGCTAGATAAGGGCAAGTATTGCAGGTTTCACAAAGATGTTGGCCATGACACCGATGAGTGTAGGCAATTGAAAGATGAAATTGAGTTTTTGATTCGAAAAGGAAGATTGAACAAGTATACTGGAGATGGAGGGGACATAAATAATAATGGAAGGAAGAACTTTGAAGATCGTAGGAGGGACCAAGACGATCAGGGGCGGAATCCCCAACCTAGAGGGCCGGTTATAAATGCAATTTTTGGAGGACCGCGACGCCCTCGAGGGCCAGTGATAAACACGATCTTTGGACGTCCAACTGCTGCTGGATTGTCCAAAAATTCCAGAAAGGCATATACTAGGGAGGTTATGCATATTGTTGGAGAAGCCCCGAAGAGGGCCAGGACAGAAGTAACATTGGCTTTTGATGATTCCGACCTAGAGGGTGTGAAGTTTCCCCATGACGACCCGCTGGTCATAACACCGATAATAGGAAATAGCCCGGTTAAGAGGGTCCTTGTGGATAATGGTGCTTCTGTGGATATCTTGCTCCATGACACCTTTCTAAGAATGGGGTATAAAGACTCCCAGTTGACACCAACCGACATGCCGATATATGGATTTGCTGGAGTAGAATGTCCTGTGGAAGGGATAATCAAATTGCCAACCACCATAGGTACGGAACCAAGGCAAGCAACGCAGATGCTGGATTTCGTGGTGGTAAAGGCTAGTTCAACTTATAATGCTATCATGGGGAGAACAGGGATACATGCTTTCAAGGCAGTCCCCTCTTCCTACCATTCAGTCATGAAGTTTCCCACCCGAAACGGGATTGGAGAAGAGAGAGGAGATCAAAAAATGGCTAGAAGTTGTTATGTGGCCTCTTTGAGGGCAGATGGAGCCGGGGGGCAGGTTCTTCCTATTGAAGATATGGATGTACGAGAAAATGATGAGAAGAGAGGAAAGCCTGCAGAAGACTTAGTTTCTATTCCTTTAGACCCCGAGAAGTCTGAAAGAATGACTTTCATTGGAGCCACATTAAAAGAGCCCCTTAGAGGGAAGTTGGTGGAATTTTTGCAAGAAAATAGTGATATCTTTGCATGGTCAGCAGCTGATATGCCAGGCATAGACCCGGAGCTGATTACTCACAAGCTAAACGTGGATCCAAGCCGGAAGACAGTGAAACAAAAGAAAAGAAATTTTGCCCCGGAAAGACAAGAGGCTATAAAACAGGAAGTAAAAAAGCTCTTAGAGGCTGGTTTCATTGAGGAAATTCAATTTCCGAAGTGGTTAGCAAACCCTGTAATGGTGAAGAAGGCTAATGGAAAGTGGAGGATGTGTATAGACTTCACTGATCTGAATGATGCATGCCCCGAAGACTGTTTCCCGCTGCCTAGAATTGATACTTTGATTGATGCCACTGTTGGACATGAGATGCTGAGTTTCATGGATGGATTTAGCGGATACAATCAGATTAAAATGCATAAGGATGACATTCCAAAGGTATCATTTATCACTGACTTTGGTGTTTATTGTTATCTTGTTATGGCGTATGGTCTCAAGAATGCAGGAGCCACCTATCAGAGGTTGGTGAATAAAATTTTTAAGGATCTTATTGGGAAGACTATGGAAGTCTATGTTGATGACATGCTAGTCAAGAGTCTAGTAAAGACTGATCATATAACCCATTTGAGGGAAGCTTTTGAGGTCCTGAGGTACCACAAGATGATGTTGAATCCTACGAAGTGTGCTTTCGGAGTAGGATCTGGAAAATTCTTGGGATTGATGGTCTCAAAGAGGGGAATTGAGGCTAACCCCGATAAAATAAAGGCAATCCTGGACATGGAACCCCCAAAAACTGTCAAGGATGTTCAGAAGCTCACAGGAAGGGTTGCTGCGCTAGGACGATTCATCTCCAAGTCAGGAGACAAGTGCTTGTCATTTTTCAAGTCACTAAAAAACATCAAAGACTTTGTATGGAGTGAGGAAAACCAGAAGGCATTTGAAGAGTTAAAAAAGTATATGGCCCAGGCCCCGTTGTTGGCCAAGCCAGTTCTGAATGAAGTTTTATTCTTGTACTTGGCTGTTTCAGAGAGCGCCTTGAGCGCGGTATTGGTTAAGGAGGAACTGAAAGTCCAGAAACCCGTATACTATGTCAGCAAAATTTTGCATGGTGCTGAGTTGAATTATTCAACTATTGAGAAATTCGCTCTAGCCTTGGTAATGGCTTCAAGAAAACTGCGTCCTTACTTTCAGGCTCATCGGATTGAGGTGCTAATAAATCAGCCACTGAGAAATATCATTCACAGTCCCAAGGCAAGTGGGAGATTGATTAAGTGGGCAATAGAGTTGGGAGAGTTCGATCTCAAGTATAAGCCACGTACGGCCATAAAAGCCAAGGCACTAGCTGACTTCGTGGTGGAATGTACCATACCCAACCAAGAAGTCGGGGGGCAGGAAGATGCCATACCTCAAGACAAGGGAGTCGACAATGGGGACAAGGAGAAAGAATATTGGGTTCTCTATTTTGATGGAGCATCAAAAACAAATTTCAGTGGAGCAGGGTTGGTTTTGCAAAGCCCTGATGGATTCTTAATTGAGTATGCTATGAAGCTAGACTTCCCAACCACAAACAATGAGGCAGAGTATGAAGCCCTGATTGTTGGCCTTGGTCTAGCTGGGACACTTAGAGTCAAAAACTTAAAGGTCCGTGGAGACTCGAAGCTGATCATATCCCAGGTAAAGGGAGAATTTGAGGCAAGGGATGATACGATGGCTAAGTATGTTCGCCTAGTAAGGGCTGTGATGACCCAATTTAATGAATGCCATGTTGAACACATTCCAAGGGAAGAAAATGCTAAAGCAGATGTGCTATCAAAGTTTGCTTCATCTGAGATTGAAGAAAGTTCAGGAAGTGTGTACTTCCGTGTTTTGAAGACACGAAGCATAGATGTTAAGCTTGTGGCTCCCATAGGCTTGGGGACGTCATGGATTGATCCCATCAAGGCTCACATTCAGACCGGTTGGTTGCCAAGTGATGCAATTGAGGCACGGAAGTTAACTATTCGAGCACTAAGGTACTCCTTGATAGATGGAATTCTGTATAAGAGATCTTTCGTGGTTCCTTACTTGAGGTGTCTCAGGCCCGACGAGGCACGCTTGGCTCTTGAGGAAGTGCATGAAGGTATTTGTGGGCAACACTTGGGGGGCAGGGCCTTGGCTCATAAGATAACCCGTTTAGGCTTCTATTGGCCAGAAATGATGGCTGATGCCAAAGAATATGTGAAGAAGTGTGATCGCTGTCAGAAGCATGCACCAGTTGTTAGACAACCCCCCGAGATGCTGACCTCTATCAACTCGCCTATTCCCTTTGCCATGTGGGGTATGAATATTCTAGGGCCTTTTCCTATGGCCACTGCACAAAGGAAATTTCTGATTGTAGCCATTGATTATTTCACCAAGTGGATCGAAGCCAAACCCTTGGCCAAAATCACAACTAAGCAGGTTGCACAATTCCTGTGGGAAAACATTATGTGCCGATATGGAATTTCCCGTATCCTCGTCACTGACATTGGAGCACAATTCAACAATGAGGAATTCAAGAAGTATTGTGAAGAAAATGAAATTGAGTTACGATTCACCTCTGTGGCTCACCCGCAAGCCAATGGGCAAGCAGAGGTAGCAAATCGGATAATCCTGGATGGACTAAAGAAGAGGATCGAGAAGTCAAGAAATAATTGGGTGGATGAGATACTTCCCATATTATGGGCCTATAGGACTACCTGTAGAGTCACGACAGGAGCAACTCCTTTCATGTTGGCATATGGGGCAGAAACAGTAGTTTCCGTGGAGATATCACATTCCTCTCCAAGGATTCAGGCTTTCAATGATGTAGAAAATGAGGAAGGGCAGAGGTTAGCCCTGGATCTAATTGATGAAGTGCGAGATGAGGCGCATGCAAAGATAGTAGAATATCAGAAAAAGGCTTCATTCTATTACAACCTAAGGGTTAAAGAAAGATTTTTCAAACAAGGTGATCTAGTCTTGAGAAAAATAGAGGCTTCTGGTGTCGGACAGAAAGGAAAGCTTGCCCCGAATTGGGAAGGGCCGTACAGAGTCAAGAGCGTTCAGGGTAGAGGAACCTATAAGCTGGAAACTATGGAAGGTTTTGAAGTCCCGAGGACCTGGCACGCACAAAACCTGAAGGTTTACTACGTGTAAGATAGGCGAAGTACGATTCTCACTTGTCATTGTGACAAGTAGGTTTAAAAGCACCTTGAAGCTTTGCTTGCGTAGGATTTTATATTCCAGTAGAGTTTACACTGTCTAGTTATTGTTGATTAGGGTCGAACCCATGCTTTGTAAGGTTTTGGAAAACCAGACTTCATATTAAAGAGTTTGAAATTATTTCTATCTAAGGATGTTTAAAGTTCAAATGCGTATTAAGATTGTAAAGTTAAAACAGAAAGAAGAAAAGTAACATGTGAAATATAACCCCGAAGGGTGACAAGTTTAGATATGAATAAAGTTCAAAAAGAAGATATATAAAAAGTTAGGCCTTGGAAGGCTGAGATTCCTCAGAACCACTATCCGAAGTCTCCTCGGAAGTCTCGGTCGTTCCTTCGGACGTCTCGGTTGTCCCCTCCGAAGTCCCTGTAGAAGTTCCCTCTGCAGGAGATGCTGGCTGTTGAGGTGTTGCTTTTGGAGGCTCTTCCACCCTGGCCTTCTTAGCGACAGGCTCAAACTCCTCTTCGGAAGAATCTTCCTCCTCTCCGTCCTTGATCATAACAGCAAGCTTCTCAGTAACCCCTCCAAGCTCTGGAACCCGCACAGGGCAAGGAAAGGGAGACTGCTCAAGGACCTCTGGAAACTCATCCTGGATGGCCTCCACAGCAGCATCCCAGCCCTCTTTATAGCTAACTGGGTGAAGAAGGGCATCATGCTCCACCATCAAGTCCTTGAATTCTTGGGTGTCCATCCAGCCATCAAAGGCTTTGTCCTTCTACGCCTTCAGAATGACATTTTCGGCCCGGGCCGTCTCCAGGTCAGAAGTGGAAGAGGCCAGTTGAGCTTCAAGGGCCTCTATTTTTTGGTTGGCCTCTTCCAACTTCTTGTTGGCATCTTCCAGGCCAACCTTCCAAGCTTTAGCTTGGTGAATTGCCCCCTGGAAATGGGCGTTAGCCTGCAAGAGAAACAGCGAAAGTTTAGAAAAGAAACATGGAAAGATAAGTACGAAGGGCATAAGTAAAGGACGTACCGTCGCCATAGCCTGGGCTCCAAATAGCTCATTCCCCTCTAAGTCCTGTTGAAGGACAAAATCTTGATAGTCCACCGGGGAGATGGAATGCTTAGACCATTCCTTGGACAGCGCCGTGCTGCCCACGATTGAGTCCTTGCCCCGGATCCCCCAGGGAGGTTGAAAATAGGCCCCTGGCCTCTGCTTGGTGCGCAAAACTTGGCTGGGGCCTTCCTCGCTTGGCTCCATTGCCTGAAGGCGGAACTCAGGGAAGCGATCACCAAGTCGAGGGTCTTTAAAGACCTTCCCATCCCTCTTCATCCTGGTTGTCTCCAGGTCCTTAGGCTTAGTAGCCTCCTCAATCTTCTCAGCCACTGCAACAAACAAAGTCAGTTAAAAACCAATGAAATAAAAGTACAGGAAATAAATAAGGTAAGAAAGGGAACTTACTTTTCTTATTAACGGGCGAAAGGCCGCGTTCTACCAGGACGGTCTCCCGGATAAGGTCCCAAGAATGGGAAGTACCGTTGTCTTGCGTAAGGAGGTTGAAACCTCTAGCCTCCTCCTCAGACAAAGTTATGTCATTTGGGCTCCCGTCCACGACCAGCCCAAAGGATGATCGAAACAGGGAGCCCCAATCTCCACCTTCCCAAATAACAAACAAAAAATCTTTTTTCCACCCCAAGTTATTGTTAGGGATGGACTTCCCATTCACGATATGGAGGATAGTGGGGCGCTGGTTGATAGAAACCCAACCCGGACTTTTATCGGGGCTGTTTTTGAACTGAAAAATCTTCCTGAAGACAGCAACAGATGTGGGGATGTTGTGCTTGGCGCATTGCGACAAATAGCACAGAATCAACCTCCAGGAATTAGGGGGAAGTTGGCAAGGGCTGATGCCCACATCAGCCAGTAGCAAAGGAATGAATGGATGAAAAGGGAGTCTAATACCTGCCCTTAGAGTATCCCTATAGACGCATAGCGCGTCCTTCTTCCACTGACAGGCCCTGTCGGCCGGACCCGCAAGAACCAGCTTAAAAGGCTCCTTGATTTTGAAGCAGCTGCTCAACTTTTCCAGCTCCTTGGGATCCCGTAAAGCACTAATATGATCGTGCGCGTCCAGATGCGCATCAGACGGATACTCGTCCCCTCGAGTGTTGATCATGTCGATTAAAGAAGTATACCTCGATCGAATAGGAAAATCGTTGGACTTTCTAGCCACGTTCATCTTGGCCAAGCGAGTCATTCTTTTGTCAGCCATCTGAAAAAAGTAAGGGGCACGTAAATAGGCTATCTTAAAATGGCACACAATGGAAAAAATAGACACGAAAAGCAAAGGGAGGAATCTTACCTGAAGAAGCGCTCCTGAAAAAGGCTTTGAGCTCCTACTTGCTGTTATTCCTCTGAGAATCTTAACAGGAAGATAAAGAAGAAAACTAAGAAATGAGAAAGTGAGGAGTAATAGCCTTTCCTCATTCCTTTATATAAGAGGAAAAGGAAGTTGAAGGGATGAAAAGCCCATTGAGAACAAAAGCCCATAAGAAAAATCCCAGAAAAAAGAATATTCCAGAATATTCCTAGGAATTCTAGAGCATTCTAAAGAGGGTGTATTAAGCCCAGATCAATAAAAGAGGCCCAATAAGATTTGAAAAGGCCCAATAAAAGAGGCCCAATAAGATTTGGAAAAGCCCAATAATAGAGGCTCGGTAAAATTTAATAAGGCCCAACAAAAAAGGCCAGGCCCAAATCCAATTAGGATTTGGAAAATACAATACCCTAAATTAAAGCTAAATAAAGAAGGCTAGTGGAAGACCAGGAACCAGGTCGAAATCCAGGTCGTGAATCCTGCCCGAAATCTTTCGAGCAGACACCCGAAAATAACGGGTAAAAAAGACCAGAATCCAGGTCGAAATCCAGGTCGTGAATCCTGCCCGAAATCTTTCGAGCAGACACCCGAAAATAGCTGGAATAACGGGACTGAATTGAGGTCGAAGCTTCGACCAGGACTGAGGTCGAATAAATCAATCATCTTTCAAAAAATGGGGATTAAAAACCCAGGTCGAAGTTCGACTAGGATCCTGGTCGAATTCCAGGTCGTGGATCCTAGTCGAAATCCTTCGACCAGGAAGCAAGAAAACCAAAGAATTTTCGAACAGGATTCAAGTCGAAATATCGACTAGAATCCTAGTCGAAATCCTAATCGATAGGCTCATGACGAGAAGCTAAAAAAAGTGGAATTTTCGACCTAGATCCAGGTCGAATTTTCGACTAGGATCCTGGTCGAATTCCAGGTCCTAGATCCAGGTCGAAATTTCAACTAGGATCCTGGTCGAATTCCAGGTCGTGGATCCTAGTCGAAATCCTTCGACCAGGATGGCAAGACTGACCCCTATTTTCGACTAGGATCCAGGTCGAAATTTCGACTAGGATCCTGGTCGAAAAAGGGCTGGAAATTTGAAAAATAGGGAAAATTCCAGAAAATTAGGGAAAAATCCTAGAAAATTAGGGGAAAATCCCAGAAAATTAGGGAAAATCCCAGAAAATTAGGGAAAAATCCCAGAAAATTAGGGAAATCCCAGAAAATTAGGAAAAATCCAGAAAATTAGGGAAAAATCCCGGAAATAAGGGAAAAATTCCTGGAAATTAAGATAATTCCTGAATAAAAGGAAAAATTCATTGTAAATGTGTAGGTCGCTCCACACTTTACGGAAAAACGAAACCCTGTAAGGGAACGAATAGACTTAACTTCTGCGAAACCTAATCAATGTTTCCCAAAAGTTGGGGGGCAAATGATAGGGATAAATAAATTATGATTGTATAATTAAATACTGCATTAATTGTACAAGCTGTGGGCTGCTAGGCCCAATAAAAAGATATATGATACTCAGACCAGAAAGGTTAAGCCTGATGGACCAGATCAGGCCTGATGGAATAAAAAAGGCCCAAAAGCCCTGATTATTAATTAATTTCATAATTAATTAATAAGGGAAAAATCAGATGTTGAGAAGAGTCCCGATAAGGATATAAATCCTTAGAGATTAGCCTCAAGGGGACCTAAAAGGATAAGGAATCAGTTTCCTACTATCTAGGACTCCAAAGTCCATTCTAATTATGAGACTTGCCCACCAAGTCTCCTATACCAAGTCCAATTCAAGGACTCCCAACATCTATATAAGGGGCCTCACCCCACAAATCAGAACTATGTTTTTTGGCTTGATTCTCTAATTCACAGAGATACGTAGGCATCTCGTAAAGGCAGATCGAGCCACGAAACACGAGAGCAGCCATTAAAGGCCTTGAGCTCCCGAATCTTAGTAATAAATACAGCAAATAATAACCTTAGTTTTTTATCCATAACAAGATATACATGTTCATGGGAGATGCTACGAAAGTAGCAGTAGTTGCAGTAGGAGTTATTCATTTATCTTTTGGTTATGATAGGATTTTGGTTTTGAACAATTGTCTTTATGTACCTTCTTTTAGAAGGGATTTAATTTCGGTTTCTAAACTTGCTTTGGATGGTTATAATGTTTGTTTGGATCGTAATGTTTCTATTATGATGAATAAACGAATTATATGTTCTGGTACATTGCAAGACAATTTGTATATAATTAATCCTAGTCAACCTGCACTGCAACTGCAATTTAGGGAATTGAACAACACATCTTCTAACTCTACTAAAAGAAAGGAACCTTCTAGTTTGAACCAAACATATCTTTGGCACTTGAGATTAGGTCATATTAACTTGAGGAGGATTCAAAGACTAGTAGTAGACGGGCCTTTAAGCTCATTGGCAGTGGAGCCATTTCCGGTTTGTGAATCCTGCTTGGAAGGTAAAATGACTAATAGGCCTTTCAAGGCAAAAGGGAATAGAGCCAAACAACTGTTAGAATTGGTTCACTCTAATTTATGTGGACCCATGAATATCCAAGCAAGAGGTGGTTATGAATATTTTTTCACTTTCATTGATGATTATTCTAGATATGGGTACGTTTATTTGTTGCACCGTAAGTCTGAGTGCTTTGATAAGTTCAAAGAGTACAAAGCTAAAACGGAGAAGCGACTTAATAAAAGTATCAAGTCACTACGATCAGATCATGGTGGCGAATACTTGCTTGGAGAATGTAGGGAATATTTATCAGAAAATGGGATAGAATCCCAGTTAACTGCACCAGGCACACCCCAGCAGAACGGTGTAGCAGAGAGAAGGAACCGGACTCTTTTAGAGAGTGTTAGATCGATGATGAGTTATTCGAATTTACCCAAGTCGTTTTGGGGACATGCCTTAGAGACAGCAGCTTATCTTCTGAACTGAGTACCTTCTAAGTCGGTTCCTAAAACCCCCTTAAAATTGTGGACCGGGGATAAACCGAGCCTAAAACATATTCGAATATGGGGTTGTCCAGCACATGTGCTGAACAAGAACGCGACTAAGTTAGAATCTCGTACAGAAGTAAGGTTGTTTGTAGGCTACCCCATGGGAACGAAAGGATATTTATTTTATAGTCCGAAGAATCGGGATGTCATTGTTAGCACCAATGCTAGATTCTTGGAGGAGGACTATATAATGAATCACAAACCCATGAGTAGTGTCGTTTTAGAAGAACTAGTGGGAGGGACAAATAATACCCATGAAGTTGTAGTACAAGTAGAACAACCACAACATAATGTAGAACCTGTCACTAATACCGCACCAGTGCCTCGTCGTAGTGGGAGGGTTGTTCAACAGCCTGATAGATTCATGTTTTTGGGAGAGTCTTCAGACTTGGTCCCTGGTGAACATGATGATGATCCCCGTACATACGAAGAGGCAGTACAAGACAAAGATGCAGATCTTTGGCAAAAGGCGATGGAATCTGAGATAGAATCAATATATTCTAATCAGGTCTGGGAGCTCGTGGAACCACCCAAAGGTATAAAACCTATTGGATGTAAGTGGATCTACAAGAAAAAGAGGGGATTAGATAAAAAGGTGAAAGCCTGGAAAGCAAGACTTGTTGCGAAAGGGTATACTCAAAAAGAAGGTATCGATTATGAGGAAACCTTTTCACCGGTACTCATGCTTAAGTCAATCCGTATTCTTTTATCTATAGCAGCTCATCTCGATTATGAGATTTGGCAAATGGATGTCAAGACAGCTTTTTTAAATGGAAGTCTTGAAGAAACCATCTATATGCAGCAACCAAAAGGATTCATTAAGGAAGGCCAAGAGCATCTGGTATGTAAGCTTAAGAGGTCTATTTATGGACTTAAACAAGCTTCTAGAGACTGGAATATTCATTTTGATCAGGCAGTCCAGTCATATGGATTTGATCAAAGTCCAAGCGAATCGTGCGTGTATAAGAGAAGTGAAGGTAATGCAGTGGTTTTTCTAGTACTATATGTAGATGATATTTTACTCATTGGAAACAATGTTGAGATGTTGTTATCAGTAAAGGCATGGTTGTTCAAACAATTTGACATGAAGGACTTAGGTGAAGCGACATATATCCTTGGGATCAAAGTTATAAGGGATCGCAAGAAAAGGATGTTGGCTTTATCTCAAGAGCCTTACATTGATGAAGTATTAGCTCGTTTTAACATGCAGAACTCCAAGAAAGGTTTTTTACCTTTTAAGCATAGAGTTGCTCTATCTAAGAAGCAGTGTCCTTCGACACTTAAGGATATAGAGGGCATGAAAGCAGTTCCTTATGCTTCAGCATGTGGAAGCTTAATGTACGCTATGTTATGTACGAGGCCTGACATCTGCTTTGCTGTAGGCATGGTTAGTAGATATCAGTCGAACCCAGGTCAGGAACATTGGAGTGCAGTAAAAACTATACTCAAGTACCTGAGAAGGACTAAGGAGTATATGTTAATTTACAAGGCCTCAGATCTATTTCCTTTGGGATATACTGATTCAGATTTCCAATCAGATAGGGATAAGAGGAAATCAACCTCGGGATATGTTTTTACTTTGGGAAGTGGAGCCGTTATATGGAGTAGTGTAAAGCAGAAATGCATTGCAGACTCCACCATGGAGGCCGAGTACAAGGCGGCCTCTAAGGCTGCCAAGGAGGCTGTATGGTTCAGGAACTTCCTTTTGGACTTAGATGTGGTACCTAATTTGCCTAGGAGCTTGACGGTGTATTGTGATAACACTGGTGCTGTGGCAAATTCAAAGGAACCGCGAGACCACAAAGCAGCTAAACATATTGAACGTAAGTATCATCTCATACGAGAAATCGTAAAGCGAGGGGATATAGTTGTGGCTCACATATCATCAGAAGACAACCGAGCATATCCTTTCACAAAGAGCTTGCCAACCAAGGTTTTTGACAAGCATGTGGAAGCGATAGGAGTTAGATGGATGGACACATAGATATTTATGTAATAGTGGATTAAATAAACACTGATGTACACATAGAATATTTTGAGTATAAGTGGGAGATTGTTAGTGTATACTGAAAATATTTATTTGAAGTATGTACATTTATTTCTGGCCAGTTTATTTGAGAATCATTTGAATGTTTACATGTTGTCTAATATTATATATTGTGAACAATCTAGTATCAAATGGGATACATAATATTAGATTGTTAAATACAGTTATATAATATAATAAGGTTCACAGCACAGGTGGTGTTGGACAATCCACTGGTATGGCTGTAGTATTATTTATATTAGTTTATATTGACTAATAAATAATGCTAGTATACTTTGTGTATATTGAACAGGATCAAATTTAGAATTGTTCCCTTAATACTGATTAAGAAGGAGAACTAAGATTCTATGTCATTATTAATGCTTAGGTTCTTAATCCGGAAATAGTAATTGACACGTGTATATTATTTACATGCTTTGATTTATATATGAAATAATTCTTTTGAATTATATCATTATATTTTGGGTGATGGAATTATATACATGGTGGATATTATTTATTGAAGGAATCCATGTCCTGATAATATTCGGGTTAATGATGTCCCCTTGAAAGCTCAAAAAGATTTAATTATGTGAAACCCTGCAGGTGGAATTTATTCTGGCATAATTAAATAAAGGTTGAGTGGATGATCAAGGATAAAAGATATTAATTAAATAAATTATCAGTAATTTATTTAATTAATGGACTTATGATATTTTAAACATGGGGAATTTAATAAGCAAATAATATTGGAACCGAATTAATTAAATTACGGTATTAGGAAAGGTAGTGCAAATATTAATTCTTTAGTGGATTGAATTAATATTTAATTACATTGGGCTAGGCTCAAGATGTAATTAGAAGGCCCAACCTAATTATCCATGGTCCTTATTGTAGCCTATATATATTCTTATTCTCTTCTTGCTTGGCAATTGTGTGAAAACATATTGTAGCCACCAAGGAGCAAGAAGAGAGGATAACTTGAGAAGACGGAGGCCACACTTTGCTCAAGGGAATTTGGGAATACAATAGAAGAGCGTGGAATCAACCATTAACAAGGTAATCCTCTTTTCGTAATCTTTATCGTAAAACGTAGTAACACCCTAAGTCCGTGGTTCCCAACATGTGTATGCAGGATTAGTGGGTAACTCTAACCGTTTTACTAGCCCTATGTAATGAAGATAGATAACTTATGCTTAAACCGTTATGTTGTCAAATTCTATAGACATATAGGGTCTTAATATAATTGGTGTCTATTCAGCTTCTATCTCTTTTATGGATGTCTGGTAGAATGGTACTCGTGCAACGAAAGTTGGCGTATATCAGTTTCGTGTTATCTGATTAGTGTCATCACCATCACATGCTAAGGTTAAGAATGAAAAGGCTATTGAATGAAGTATTTAATGAAGTTAGAATCCCATGCTTGTCATATATAGTAATTCAACCTCAATTCTCTTAGTTAATGTTATTTAGTATAATCTCTTAATTTAATCAAAACCCAATTTATTATTTGTCTTAGCATTGAGCGATAACCATACATTGCTGCATAGGTGCATAAATTGAATTTAACCTAAACCAGTCTCTGTGGGAACGAATCTGATTTATATCTTATACTACTTGCGAACACGTATACTTGCGTGAATATTAGCGCGTGTTTTCGCCCTAACAGGTTTTTGGCGTCGCTGCCGGGGACTCGGTGTTAATTTTTAGTTTATGTGATTGTCATCAGTGGTCGTTAAAGTTCACTGACTCAGATTCTTTTACTTTCACGGTTTATTTGTTTGTGTTTCAGGTACTCATTACAATGGGAGATCCAGCAGCACGAACGAAAGCCTTGATGGATTTTTCCCAACCCAAGATCAATGACATTCAATCTAGCATTGTCCAGCCAGCTATCACAGCTAATACCTTTGAGATCAAGCCTGGCATAATTCAATGGGTACAGACTTCAGTCCAGTTTGGGGGTTCTCCAACGGAAGATCCCAATACACACATTAGGGATTTTATTGAGATATGCGACACCTTCAAGTTCAACGGTGTTTCTGAAGATGTTGTGAAGCTGAGACTGTTCCCATTCTCTCTGAGGGACAAGGCTAAGAGTTGGTTACACTCTCTACCAGCTGGTTCGATTACTACTTGGAAAGATCTTGCTCAGAAGTTTCTTACTAAATTCTTCCCTATGGCGAAGACAGCTGCACTCAGGAATGCTATTACTCAATTTGCGCAGCAAATGGGAGAATCGCTAAGTGAAGCTTGGGATCGCTACAAGGAGATGCTTAGGAAGTGTCTTCATCATGGAATTCCTGATTGGATGATCATCACTTGTTTTTACAATGGGTTGGGAGCACAGTCTAGACCCATGCTCGATGCAGCATCAGGCGGAGCATTATGGGCAAAGAGCTATGAGGAAGCTGAAAGTTCTTGAAGTGGATACAGCTACGGCTATCACTGCTCAACTAAAGGCGTTGTCTATGAAGATCGATTCTCTGGCTAACTATGGTGTTATACAGATAAATAGTGTTTGTGAGCTGTGTGTCGGTCCGCATGTGACGGAGCAATGCGCTATATCTAGTGTCTCAGCTCAGTTTGTGAGCAACTTTCAGAGATCACCGCAACCAGTTCTAGACACTTATCATCCTGACAACTGGAATCATCCTAACTTCAGCTGGAGCAACAATCAGAATGCGATGCAACAGTCATTCCAGCAGTTTGGAAATAAGCTATTCAACCCTCCTAGTTTTCAGCAACAAATTGCACCAAAACAACAAATCCAAATTCAACAACAAAATCATGATGCAGGTCTATCTTCGAATGAAAAATCTGAACTGGAGGAGTTTCGGCTTATGTGCAAAAACCAGGCTCTTATATGACAAAGCCAGGCTATTTCTATCAAGACTCTGGAGAACCAAATAGGGCAAATTGCTAATGCCTTATTAAATCAGCCACCAGGAATGCTTCCTAGTGATACAGAAGCCAATCCAGGCAAGAGGGAAGTTGAAGAACAGGTGAACGCCATCACCTTAAGGTCTGGAAAGGTCGCAAGCCCCCAAATACAGCAAGACGAAGAGCTTGAAAAATCTCAAGTTTCAGAAAATGCAGTTGTGGCTAAAGAAGGTGTGCAGAAGGAAGCAGAGGTGGAACCAAGGAAGACTATTGTGGAACACACTCCTCCTGAGGGTAATACAGGGGAGAAATAGATCTATCCTCCACCTCCTTTTCCTAAGAGGCTACAGAAGAAAAAGCCGGATAAGCAGTTTGAGAAGTTTTTGGAGGTGTTCAAGAAACTTTATATCAATATACCTTTCGCTGAAGCTCTTGAACAGATGCCTAGCTATGCGAGATTTATGAAAGGTATTCTCTCTCGGAAAGTGAAGCTCGATGACTTAGAGACCGTTGCTCTAATGGAGGAATGCGGTGTTGTGTTACAACAGAAGTTGCCTCCGAAGCTTAAAGATCCTGGAAGCTTTACTATTCCTTGCACCATCGGAAACTTGTCGTTCGACAAGTGTTTATATGATTTAGGAGCTAGCATCAATCTGATGCCCTTATCTATCTTCAAGAAGCTTGGTCTGCCTGATCCAAAACCAACATACATGTCATTGCAACTAGCTGATCGTTCAATCGCTTATCCATGAGGTATAGTGGAGGATGTCTTGGTCAAGGTGGATAAACTCTTCTTCCCTGCTGACTTTGTAATTCTTGATTTCGAGGAAGATAAGAAGATTCCCATCATCTTGGGAAGACCATTCTTGGCTACAGGCCGAACTATGATCGATGTGCAAAAAGGAGAGCTTACGATGAAGGTTCATGATCAGAAGGTCACTTTTAATGTGTTCAAGGCAATAAAGTTACCCACATAAAAAGAAGAGTGCTTTAAAATAGAGCGGGTCGACTTAGTTTTTGAAGATGAAGGAGGAGTAGAGCGACTGCAGGTTTTGAATGCACCTCCGTGGGAGAAGAAGTTGGATATGCCATTCGATTCTCTTGGGTTAGCAGAGCTGAAAATTTCTCATGAGCGTCTCGAGCCGTCTATTGAAGATGCTCCCACACTTGAGCTCAACCCACTACCCGATCACTTGAGTTATGCATTCTTAGGTGCACCACATGATAAGGGCTTGGGATATATTTTTGATGATGTAGAGAATGGTTGGACGGATCTTCTAGTGCCTACAGAGGGTTCTTCTCATGCGCCACAAGTAGTTGATAGGACTGGTATTGGTGATGCACAGTATAGAAGATTGACTAGGCGTATGGAGGCCATGCATGTCATCCACCGATATTTTGCTGAAGATTTGACACACGCTTTCGGTACTGTTGTTCGAGACACCGGTGGCGAGGTTGATTGGCCACCTGATCCTCCACCCGACGAGGGTGACTCTCCCGCTGACTAGGTATGCCTGAAATCCTTATTATTACCTTCAATGAGGACATTGAAAATTTTAAGTTTGGGGGTGATAATGTAAAGATTAGTAGTGTGTGTCCATATAGATTTATATAGATTCATATTGCTTGTTTAGTTATAGTTCATTCATATTTTTGCATGATTGTTCATTTAGGACATATTTGTTTGTTTTTATTTGATTTCATATAGTTGCATTTGCATGCATATTTAGCATGAACCTTTAAGATGAACTATGATATTTGATAAGTTGATGTTGATTTCAGTGTAGTGACGGCGAATAGAGGGATGTTTAAGTCCTAATTAATTGATTTGCATGCCAGAAACAAATATTATCACAAAGTCTTATAGGGTTGCTTTTGATCTAGATCATGATCATACTTGTTTGTTGTTGAGATTTAATCACTTGGTTATATTTAGAATTTGTGATATTCTCGTAATGACGTAAAAACACTAATTTTTTTTATCTGGAGAAAAACTTGGATTTCATTGCTAGTTGTTGTAAGGCTAGGTGTCAAACGGCTAGTAGCCGGCTCATATTTTTATGAGTAGTCTAGGGTTGAATGAGATGGAGCGAAACACACTCATTCAGAAATTGTTGAAAAAAAGAAAAAAAAAAGAAAAAAGAGAAAAAAAAGAAAGAAAAAAAGTATGTGTTTATGCATAATTGATCAAGAGTGAGCTCTTTAATACTCGAGTTATTAAGTTCTAGGGGACTTTGTGCCTAGTGACCTAAGGCTTTTATAGTCTGGGATCCGCTAACCTAACGCTCGCTACATGGGTATTATTGCATAAGTCTTTTGCGACCTCATTCATTACACGATCAAATAAGCATCTTTGCTATGTGTTCAATAATAGTGTGAATCCTTGTATAACTCTAGTAGAAAGGAGGTGTTATGAGTCATAATGCATTTATTGTCTATTCTGTTTATAAACTTTTGATTGTTTCGATGATAGATAAGTTATAGTTATTGATCTAGTATCGAGAGATATCTGTTAAGCATTCCACACACACACGTTTCTGGTTTATGAGTTAGTTTGTGAGATTTATACGAGCTCTATTTAAAGTCATTGAATTCTTAGAGGCATTGGCTTATTCATTTGTTTATGGTTATTCTGAGGGGATCGATTGCATTATCATTTAGTTGCATTCACGCAGTTGCATTCATGCATTAGGTTTGTTTTGTAGTTTTGAGTCTGTTTATGCTTGAGGACAAGCATCGATTCAAGTTTGGGGGTGTGATAAGTGGATTTTATATCCACTTGAAATGCTTTATTACAAGCTTAAATTGGTGTTTTGGACTCAAGTTGTTGGTATTTTGATGTGTTTTTGTGTTATTGCATTTCAGGTATCAGTTAAATAAAGAAAAGAGCTTTTAAAGGAAATATTATAAAAAGTGAGAACATTTCGAAGCCAAGGCCATTGTCAAGTTGTAGAGAATCTCGTTAGCTTCGCGTGGGCAGTTGAATCACCTAATTCTGACGAGTAGAACTCAAGTTATGGCCAAAACAAGATTCATCAGATATTTTCCCAGTCAATAGCTGAGCGCCTGCTCAGCAGCTGAGCGGCCGCCCAGGAGCTAAGCGCCCGCTCAAGAGAGCTGAGCGGCCGCTCAGGGCGCGGCTAGTCGCTGATTTCGCTGAAAAAGCATTTTTTGAGTGGAATTTGATGATTTTAAGGGTCCAGGTCCACTAGGGGCGTATATATACTTAAAAAAAGGGTTTTCATCATCCGGGAAGATTGGGATACCAAGGAGAAGACCTAGAAGCACATAACAACTCCGAAAAAGAAGATCTTGTTTTCAACTTGTGTTTCTTTGAATTAGTTGTAACTTTGGATGCTCGTTTTCATTCTTGTTGAACCTAGATCTCGTTTATTCGTACTTTAATCATTATTCAGTTTATTAAGACCTTGTTTTATACCATGCTTTCATTGGAACCCATGGTGACGATGAGTTCAATCATGGGCTAATCGTTATCATGGGATTCAAGCGGATTTACTTATGGATTTCAATAGTTAATTTGTTTCGATATCTTGGTGTGTGGTGATTGTATGATATCCTAGTATTGGTTGTGCTTATTCGTCTTATGTGCGTAGCTAACATATAAGATAGCGTGTTAATCTCTATTGAAGCGACAGTGAATATAGAGGTTTAGAACTTACCATGCTAGCATAGGTTCATGTATGTGTATGCGGGATTAGTGGGTAACTCTAACCGTTTTACTAGCCCTATGTAATCAAGATAGATAATTTATGCTTAAACCGTTATGTTGTCAAATTCTATAGACATATAGGGTCTTTATATAATTGGTGCCTATTCAGCTTCTATCTCTTTTGTGGATGTCTGGTAGAATGGTACTCGTGCAACGAAAGTTGGCGTATATCAGTTTCGTGTTATCTGATTAGTGTCATCACCATCACATGCTAAGGTTAAGAACGAAAAGGCTATTGAATGAAGTATTTAATGAAGTTAGAATCCCATGTTTGTCATATATAGTATTTCAACCTCAATTCTCCTAGTTAATGTTATTTAGTATAATCTCTTCGTTTAATCAAAACCTAATTTATTATTTGTCTTAGCATTGAGCGATAACCATACATTATTGCATAGGTGCATAAATTAAATTTAACCTAAATCAGTCTCTGTGGGAACGAATCTGATTTATATCTTATACTACTTGCGAACGCGTATACTTGCGTGAATATTAGCGCGTGTTTTCACCCTAACAGTTGACAATGGTCAACTCACATTATCTTTGTACTTCTTCCGAAAATTCTCGGAAGTACCTATATACGTATATGAGATGAGTTGTTTCTATCAACAAGCAAAATGCTTGAGGAACTTCGATATAATTCGAGTTCCATTTTTTTCTTCAAAGGACAAGGAGGGGTAGACTCTAGTACTTCGTGTACTGGAGCGACTACTGGTGTGCCATATGTAAACATGTGAAGTATGTGAAAAGCCTGGATTTTGGGCCACACATAATATGCCCGAATGCGGCAAGGGTGATAACCGGGAGTAAGGCAGTCGTCATTCTACCTGTAGAGAACACTAAATATTTACATCATACGACTAATCATCGTATTTCGGGGACTCCGATAAATTTCCTATTCTTCCAATTGGAATTGAGATGCAATACCGTAACCCAAGCCTAGGTGCTGGGTTTACCATTAATGTATTTGCAGATTAATAAGTTAATCAAAGAATTATTTTGAAAAGAAGTGTGTATCACCAAGAAAACTACTTTGAATAAATACATATCCTTCTACGGATTAATATAATTTCTTTAAAAGTCTTTTCATACTGTTGATTATTATGGCTGGGCATTATTGCTCACTCTTGCTTTCTTTATATGTCACAACATAACAGATTACAGTATGCCGGTATGGGGCTTCGTCACTTAAAATCATGGGGAGAATCCCTTACAGCTTTGTCGCAGGTGGACCAGAGTATTCAGATAGGTATAAGATGTTAGTCGTAATTATTGTAACTTCATGTAGAGGTTACGAATAATTGTTTAAGATCCTGTAAAGTATGTTTGAGTTGTAATAAAAGAATATTACATTGTGTACAGCATTTCTAAGGCTATAACTTGTGTGTGTGTGAGCGAGAGATTGGGGGTCTGTGATATAGAGTTATTGGATTATTGAGTTAATACAGATAACACATGATTGAAGGATTGTGTGACGACCCAGATTCCTGACCCCCGATTTGAGGGCGTTACATGACTACATACCACTCCTCTTTTCCACTTTTAATTTCTTCTTTTTCTAGAGAGTTGAGCCTTTCTAATGAGTTGGTGAGAAAAGATTTAGAAAAAAATAGAAATATTGAGAGACAGTCTCCTGAACTGGAAAAAGGAGAGGTAGAAAAGAGTGAAAGCGGTGAGCTAAATATTACTATTGAAAGTAATATATGTGTGAGAAGTGATGAGATCACTTTATAAGAAAAGAGAGATATAGGTACTTATGGTTCTTTTCTTTCAGGATCTTCATATAAAACTAATCCTTTTAAGTCTAATCTTGATTTAAATCTCTAAGGCAAAGTTCCTGATATTATTTCTGATGATCCTAAGACGGTTTCTAATTTTGATGATAAGTTTGGAGATTCTGATGATGATGATAATCCTGATGATGCTGATCTGAAAGCTTGAATAGAAGCATCTAAATTGTCTAATTTTGGTTCATTATCTGGTCATGTTTCTACTCTTAATGTTCATAGAGCTCATGAATGGAATCATTCTTGGAGATTACCAAGTGAGAATATTTCTCTGGAATCTGCTCAGACATTAGCTGATCATGCTGTTCATTTGGTTTCTAATCCTGATATGAAAGCATCTATCAAGAAAACAACAGTTTTAGTCAAAGGATTGCATTCTTCTGTCTCTGCACTCAAAGGATGTTTAGCATGGAAGCTGAGAAGCTGACAACTCTGGAAGCTAGTCAGAATGATAGAAATTCTAAGTCTGATGTTATTTTCTCTCTTCTACGAAGTCTAGATGCCAAATAGGGGGAGATAGTACAAAAGACAAAATGTCAACCTGAATCAGTTTTGAGGAAAAATTCCAATCTTGATTATGATGGTAAAAAGCAAGCTAAGAAGACCTCTGATGCTATGATAGTTCAAAATGGAATTGGAATTCAAAATCAAATTATACAGTCAACTCAAGTCTCTGAGGGTAGATCACATGGATCTAAACTAGAAAAATGCTCTTATTTCTCCAAGTTCAATTCCTGACAACAAAGATACAAGTTCTGATTCATTTCCTGAGACTACCAGAGCTATAGTTCTTCCTGATTCTGTTAAAACTGAAGAAGTATAAATTCTATTTCGGATGAATCTACAGATTCGTTCTGCTTATGTTGAAGCCTTTAATGCTGAAAACTTCAAGGAAGAAGAAATGGCTTTTAACAGAGAAGAAAGGGCTCATGAAGGAAAAATCAGAATCGTTGTTGACAAAGCAAATCAAGCATACAGGAAAATGCTTATAAGATCTGAAAGGAATAGATAGAGGAGTACACATATGAAGATGTTACAGGGAAGAACGGAAAGGAAAGCTCAAGTATTTCCAAATATCAAGAACAAATACAAATGGAGAAAAATTGATGATATATTGATAAATTGAGCTTTACTCCTGGAGGTATAAGGGTAGATGGTTTACCTGGTTCTAATACTATGGGAGATAAAAAGTCTTGGTTAGTACAAGCCAAGAATCTCAAGTTGATTGAACCATTCACAAGAGCTGGAATAGGACATCATGAAGCTAAACTTATCAATTTAAAGTTGCTGAACATCACTCTTACTGATAGTCGTGGTCAGGAAGTTCAAGTTCTTTCACTTGATGAACTGATGATCATGTCAACAAAGGAACTAAAATATATTCACTATTTGCTAAGAGTTGAAGATGAAAGTTCAAGAGAATGGTCAAATATGATTCTTGCCAACATCAAAAAAAGGATACTGGATGTTGGTCGATATTACTTTGGATCATATATTCCTACATACATAAATTTCAGAGGGAAAGATTTTAACATGAAGAAAGGAGGAGTTGTCATTGAAAATTTTCTCACTCAAAAGCATATAACCATGAATCCTGATGGAAAAAAACTTGTTATGTGTCACTAGAAGACATGATGACATAAATAGCTCAAATCAGAAGTCTAAGAGCTGTTATCTATCAATTGTTAATCCCAGACAATCTAACAGTTAAATTACAAAAGGGGGGTTGAATGTAATTCTTGGTTTCGTCTTGATTTTAACAACTTCTCCAACAAATATGCATAATAGTGTTTGAATACGCAAAAGTGCGGAATGAAAGTATTAGAGTATTCAAACACAAAGTAATTTAAACACAACTATTAAAAAACTTTCTGGTGGATTGAACTTATCCATCATAGATATATATTTTGAGAACTCTGTGATACAAAAATTATACACAGCTGCTTACAAGTAGAATCATAAGGAACAGAGAAATTCTTCACAGATACAGCTTTTTCTATTTCTCTAGTTGATTTCTTAATTTACCACTAGCTACTCTTGGTGTTATGGATCAAAAACTAAGGTATAATAATTGTTGTCTCTATTACTAGGGAATGTGAGCTTCGAGGCTTGATTTGGCTGCTCTTGTGTTTCGTGACTCGATCTGCCTTAACAAGATGCCTACGTACCTTGCTGATTGCCAAGGATCAAGTAAAAAAATGTAGTTCCGAGTGGTGGGGGTAAGAGACCTTATATAGATGTTGGGAGTCCTTGAATTAGACTGGGGTTAGGAGACTTGGTGGACAAGTCTCTGAATTAGAATGGACTTTGGAGTCCTAGGAAGTAGGAAACTGATTCCTTATCCTATTAGGTCCCTTGGGGGCTAATCTACATGGATTTATATCCTCATTAGGACTTATCTCAACAGCTGATTTATCCCTTATTAATTAATTATGAAATTAATTACTAATCAGGTTTTTGGGCCCTTTTTAATTGGGCTTCGTTATTAGACCGTATCTGGTCTTAATTAATTATAACATCAATTATATTCCCAGGCTATTTTTGGTCCCTTATCAAGGACCCTGGGCCTCTTTTAATGGGCTTAACTGCCAGCCCAATATAAATATAATTAATGAGATATTAATTACACAATACGGGTTTATTTTACTCCCTATCATTTGCCCCCCAACTTCTGGGAAATCGTAAAAGATTTCGCAGAAGTTAAGTTCTTTCGTCCTCTTACAGGGTATCGTTTTGGCATAAATTATGGAGCGACCTACACATTTACAACGATTTGCCTTGTACACGGCTTCAGGGTTGTTTTTAGAATTCCCCTATTATTTTCTTACCTTTTTCCCTCTCTCTAGGAATTTTCTGGTATTTCTCAGGAATTTCCCCCTTTAAATTCTGGGATTTTTTCCTAATTCTCAAGAATATTCTGATACTCATTAATATTTCAAGAATATCCTATCAAAAATAATTCTTACTTTCAAATTTTCCCTAATATTTCTGGGATTTTACAGAATTTTTCAAAAAAAAAGCCATTTTTGACTAGGATCCTAGTCAAAAATTTGACCTGGATCCTGGTCGTACTTTGGGCCAGCTCCTGGGTCCTGGTCAAAGATTTCGACTAGGATTCACGACTAGGATTCTGACCTGGATCCTAGTCGAATTGACGACTTGGGTCCCGGTCGAATTTTACGCCACCTTTTGACTCCTGCTCGTGAAACTTCGACTAGGATTCACGACCAGGATTTCGACCTGGATCCTAGTCGAGTTTACGAACTGGGTCTTGGTCGAATTTTATGCCACCTTTTGACTCCTGCTCGTGAAACTTTGACTAGGATTCATGACCAGGATTTCGACCTGGATCCTAGTCGAGTTTACGACCTGGGTCTTGGTCGAAATTCATGACCATTTTTTGTCCCATTTTGAAAGATTTCGAGCTTGATCCAGGACTAGGATTTCGACTTGAATCCTGGTCTTTTTATGGGTGTTATTCTGGCTCCTCTTCGAAAGAATTCAAACAGGACTCACGACCTCAAACTCGACCTGAATCCTGGTCTTTTTAATGGGTGTTTTTCTGGCTCCTGTTCGAAAGAATTCGAACAGGATTCAAGAACTCAATCTCGACCTCAATCCTGGTCTTTTTGATTTATTGGGCTTCTCCTAATCCAACTTGGATTTGGGCCTAAAATTGGGCCTCTATTTTTCCAAATCCTATTTGGATTTGGGCCAAATCTTGGGCCTTTAATTTTTCCAAGTCATATTTGGATTTGGGCCTCGATATGGGACTTAAGAATTATTGAGGATATTCTGGAAGGTTCCAGAACTTAATAATTTTCAAAGATATTCTGGAAAATTTCCAGACTTTGGGCTTTTTCTTTGGGCCTTCAGCTTAATGGGCTTTTTTGCCCTTTCATCTTCCCTTTTCTGCCTATATAAAGGAGTGAGTAAAGTCACTCACTTCTCACTTCTCATTTCCAAAAAAAAATCTTTTCTCTCTTCTTCTCTCAAAAGTCTTGGAGGTCATAGTATAACCGGAGGTCGGAGTTTGCAAGCCTTTCAGCCTTTTCCAAACCAGTCTTGGCATTATTTCAGGTAAATATCCTCTCTTATATTTTTGTTTTCATATACGCCTTTGCATAAAGTTTGTTCCTAAAATTATTTTCTTTTCCGCCCTTTTGAGATGGTAGATAAGAAAATGACCCATTTAGCCAAAATGACTGTTGCCAAGAAATCCAACGAATTCCCCATTCACTCAAGGTACACCTCTTTGATTGATATGAGCAATACTCGAGGGGATGAGTACCCGTCCGAAGCGCACCTAGATGCACATGATCACGTCAGTATTTTCCGGGATGCAAAGGAGTTCGATAAGATGAAAACTTATTTCAAGATTAAGGAGCCTTTCAGGTTGGTTCTTGTGGGTCCGACCGACAGGGCCTGCAATGGAAAAAAGACACTATATGCGTCGTTAGGGAAACTTTAAGGGCAGGTATCAGACTCCCCTTCATCCTTTTATCCATGTTTTACTAGCTGATGTGGGCATCAGCCTTTTCCAACTCCCTCCAAACTCTTGGAGGCTGATTCTTTGCTACCTGTCGCAATGCGCCAAGCACAACGTCCCTACTTCGGTCGCTGTGTTCAGAAAAAAAATTCAGTTCAAGAACAGCCCGAACAAGAATCCAGGGTGGGTTTCTTTGAACCAGCACCCCACTGTTCCCCACATAGTGAATGGGAAGTCCATCCCTGACAATAATTTGGGGCGGAAGAAGGAGTTTCTGTACGTCCTTTGGGAGGGCGGCGACTGGGGCACCCTCTTTCACTCATCTTTTGGGCAATCTGTGGATGGGAGCCCGAATGACATAGTTTTGACTGAGGAAGAGACTAGGGCCTTCAACCTCTTTACCCAGGATAATGGGACATCCCACTCCTGGGATCTCATCAGGGAGACCGTTCTTGTGGAACGTGGCCTTTCTCCCGTTCCTAAAAAAGGTACATTTTCTTCCTTTTTCTAGTTGTCTTCGTTCCTCCCACTTTTTACTTTACTATTTTCTCAATCCACTTTACTTATTCATTGCAGTTGCTGAGAGGATCGAAGAGGCTACCAAGCCTAAAGACCTGGAAAGGACCAGGATGAAACGCGCTGGGAAGGTCTTCAAGGACCCGCGCCTTGGGGATCGCTTCCCAGAGTTCCTTCTCCAGGCAAAGGAAGGAGATGAGGAAGGCCCCAGCCAACCCTTACGCACAAAACAAAAACCAGGGGCCTTCTTCCGGCCTGCCTGGGGAATCTAGGGGAATGACTCGATCATAGGCAATACAAAACTTGCCAAGGAGTGGTCCATCCATTCTATTTCCCCCATAGACTATCATGATCTTGTCCTCTAACAGGACTTGGAGGCTAACGAGCTCTTCGGAGCTCAGGCCCTAGCGACGGTACATTCTTTTTTTTTTTGTTATCCACGGTTTCTTATCATGATTTTTCTTGTTTCTCACTTTTTTTTCATCTCTTGTAGGCGAACGTCCATTTTCAAGGGGCGCTTCACCAAGCCAAGGCTTGTAAAGTTGGCCTAGAAGACACAAACAAGAAGCTGGAGGAAGCTAACCAGCGAATAGAGGCTCTCCAAGCCCAACTTGCCTCCTCAACTTCTGACCTTGAAACGGCCCTGGATGAGATTGTTATCCTTAAGGCTCAGAAGGACAAGGCTTTTGATGGCTGGATGGATTCACAAGAATTCAAAGATTTAATGGTAGAGCATGATGCCCTCCTTCATCCAGTCAGCTATAAGGAAGGTTAGGACGCTGTTATAGAGGCTATCTAGGATGAGTTTCCTGAGATTCTTGAACAATCTTCCTTCCCTTACCCTGTGCAGGTCCCAACACTTAGGGTCGTTGCTGACAAGCTTGCTGATCTAATTAAGGATGGCCCTTTAGTGTTTCCGGTCAGGGCGCCATCAGGAAGCCAGGGCCAAGGCCAGAAAAGGAAGGAGCCTGAATCCAGCTCTGAAGAGGAGGAATCTTCTTCTAAGGAAGAGGCCGAGCCCATTATAAAGAAGGAGAGGGTGGAAGAGCCTCCAAAACCAGCATCCCATAAGGCATCCAAGGCGTCCGAGGGTAGTTCCGAGGAGACCTCTGCGGAGACTTCTGAAGAAACTTCCGAGGGACCGACCCAGGTTACGTCCGAGGAGACTTCAGACAGCGGTTCTGAAAAATCTGAGCCTTCTAAGGCCTAACTTCTTTATATAATGTACTTTTCTTTTCTTTAGACATTCTCAAACTTTGTAACTGATTTTGGGTATCTTTACTTGTTTTGCTCAGTGATTCAATCATAGTTCAACTTTCTGAGTTTTCAAACTCAAGTTTATAACTTGGTTTTATACTTCACAATATAATCAATCCAACAAGTTAGGTCAAATTCAACGTTCTTCATTATAACTTAGTATTTTCGATACCTTACATGAGATGGGTTCAACCCTGATAAAACCTAAACACATCTTCTATCAAATATATAAAAATCCTAAGCAAGCGGAACTTCAAGGTGCTTTTAAACCTACTTGTCATTCCGACAAGTGAGAATCATGCTTTAACCGTTTTACACATAGTAAACCTTCAGGTTCTGCATGTTCTAGGTCCTTGGGACTTCAAAACCATCCATAGTCTCCAGCTTGTAGCTTCTTCTCGCTTGAACACTTTTGACCTTGTATGGTCCTTCCCAATTTGGGGCAAGTTTCCCTTTCTACCCAACACCAGAAGCTTCCACCTTCCTCAGAACTAGGTCACCTTACTTGAAGAACCTTTCCTTAACCCTTAGGTTGTAGTAGAATGAAGCCTTTTTCTGATACTCCACTATCTTTGCATGTGCCTCTTCCCATACTTCATCAATTAGATCCAGGGCTAATCTTTTCCCTTCCTCATTTTCCTTAGAATTAAAAGCTTGGATCCTGGGAGACAAATGTGATATTTCTACAGGAACAACCGCTTCTGCCCCATATGCTAACAAAAGGGGGTTGCCTCAATCGTGACTCTACAGGTAGTCCTATAGGCCCATAGTATTGGGAGTATTTCATCCACCCAGTTATTCCTTGACTTCTCGATCCTATTCTTTAGTCCATCCAGGATTATTCGGTTTGCCACCTCTGCTTGCCCATTGGCTTGCGGGTGGGTTACGGAGGTAAATCGTAACTCAATCTCATTCTCCTCACAATACTTCTTGAATTCCTTATTGTTGAACTGTGTTCCATTATCTGTAACCAGGATACGGGGAATTCCATATCAACACATGATGTTTTCCCACAGGAATTTTGTAACCTACTTAGTTGTGATTTTGGCCAAAGGCTTGACTTCAATCCACTTAGTAAAATAATAAATGGCTACAATCAGGAACTTTCTTTGTGTCGTGGCCATAGGGAAAGGTCCAAGTATATCCATTCCCCACATGGTAAAGGGGATGGGAGAGTTGATGGAGGTCAACATCTCGGGAGGTTGTCGAATGACAGGTGCATATTTCTGGCAGCGATCACACTTCTTCACATACTCTTTGGCATCAGCCATCATCTCTGGCCAATAGAAGCCTAAATGGGTTATCTTATGAGCCAGTGATCTGCCCCCAAGTGTTTCCCACAGATACCTTCATGTACCTCTTCAAGAGCCAAGCGTGCCTCATCGGGCCTGCGACACCTTAAGTAAGGAACCACATAAGATCTTTTATACAAAATCCCATCTATCAAGGAGAATCTCAGTGCTCGAACAACCAACTTCCGAGCTTGAGTTACGTTATTTGGCAGCCAACCAGTTTGAATATTGGCCTTAATGGGATCTATCCATGATATCTCCAACCCTATAGGAGCTACAACCTTAACATCAATGCTCCGTGTCTTCAGAACGCGGAAGTATACACTTCCTGAACTTTCCTCTATCTCAGATGAAGCAAACTTTGACAATGCATCAGCATTAGCATTTTCCTCCCTTGGGATGTGCTCAACATGGCACTCTTCGAATTGAGTCATCACATCTCTTACTAGGCAGACATACTTAGCCATTGTATCATCCCTTGCCTCAAACTGTCCCTTCACCTGGGATATGACCAGCTTCGAGTCTCCACAGACCTTTAAGTTCTTGACTCTCAGTGTCCCTGCTAGGCCGAGTCTAGCTATCAGAGCTTCATATTCTGCCTCATTGTTTGTAGTTGGAAAGTCTAACTTCATAGCATATTCAATCAAGAACCCATCAGGGCTTTGTAAAACTAACCCTATTCCACTTGAATTTGTTTTTGATGCTCCATCAAAATAGAGAACCCAATACTTCTTCTCCTTATCATCCTTTTCTTTGTCCCCCTTGTCAACTTCCTTGTCTTGAGGTATAGTATCTTCCTGCCCCCCGACTTCTTGGTTGAGTATGGTACATTCCACCACGAAGTAAGCCAACGCGTGGGCTTTTATTGCCGTTCGCGGCTTATACTTGATATCAAATTCTCCCAACTCTATTTCCCACTTGATCAGCCTCCCACTAGCCTTAAGACTATGAATAATATTTCTCAGGGGCTGATTTATTAGCACCTCAACTTGATCAGCCTGAAAGTAAGGACGCAACTTTCTTGAATCCATCACCAAGGCTAAATCAAACTTCTCAATAGTTGAATAATTCAACTCAGCTCCATGCAGAATTTTGCTAACATAGTATACGGGTTTCTGGATTTTAAGTTCCTCCTTAACCAATACAGCGCTCAAGGCATTCTCTGAAACGGCCAAGTATAGGTATAAAACTTCATTCAGAGCTGGCTTAGCCAACAACGGGGCCTGGGCCATATATTTCTTTAATTCTTCGAATGCCTTCTGGCTTTCCTCAGTCCATACAAAATCATTAAACTTCTTCAAGGACTTGAAGAATGACAAGCACTTGTCCCCAGACTTGGAGATGAATCGCCCCAATGCAGCAACCCTCTCAGTGAGCTTTTGAACATCTTTAATAGTTTTTGGTGGCTCCATGTCCAGGATTGGCCTCGATTCCTCTCTTAGAGACCATCAATCCTAAAAACTTTTCAGATCCCACTCCGAAAGCACATTTTGCAGGATTTAACATCATGTTGTGGTATCTCAGGACCTCAAAAGCTTCCCTCAAATGGGTTATATGGTCAGTTTTACTAGAATCTTGACTAACATGTCATCGACATAAACTTCCATGGTCTTGCTAATAAGATCCTTAAAAATCTTATTCACCAACCTTTGATAGGCGGCTCCTGCATTCTTGAGACCAAATGCCATAACAAGATAACAATAAACACCAAAGTCAGTGATGAATGATACCTTTGGGATATCGTCCTTGTGCATCTTGATCTAATTGTATCCACTGAATCTATCCATGAAACTCAGCATCTCATGACCAGCAGTAGCATCTATCAATGTATCTGTCCTTGACAATGGAAAACAGTCTTTAGGGCATGCATCCTACAGATCAGTAAAGTCCACACACATCCTCCATTTTCCATTGGCCTTCTTTACCATCACAGGGTTTGCTAACCATTCTGGAAATTGTATTTCCTAGATGAAACCAGCCTCTAAGAGCTTCTCTACTTCCTGTTTTATAGCTTCTTGCCTCTCTGGAGCAAAACTTCTTTTCTTTTGCTTCACTGTCTTCCGATTTGGATCCACATTCAGCTTGTGAGTAATCAGTTCCGGGTCTATGCCTGGCATATCAGCTACCGACCATGCAAACACGTCACTATTTTCTTGCAAAAATTTCACCAACTTCCCTCTAAGGGACTCCTCTAGTATGGCTCCAATGAAAGTCACCTTCTCAGGATCCTCAGGGGCTAAAGGAACCGAAACCAAGTCTTTTGATGGCTTCCCTCTTTTCTTGTCATTCTCTCGGATATCCAGATCTTCAATAGGCAGAACCTGCCCCCCAACTCTGTCTGCCCTCAGAGAGGCCACATAACAACTTCTAGCAATTTTTTGATCTCCTCTCCGTTCTCCAATCACATTTCGGGTGGGAAACTTCATAACTGAATGATAGGAAGAAGGCAATGCCTTGAAGGCCTGTATCCCTGTTCTTCCCATGATAGCATTGTAAGTTGAACTAGCCCTCACCATCACAAAGTCCAACATCTGTGTTGCTTGCCTTGGTTCTCGACCTATGGTTGTTGGTAACTTGATTATCCCTTCCACGGGGCACTCCACTCCCGTAAATCCATATATTGGCATATCTGTTTGGGTTAATTGAGAATCATTGTAACCCATCTTTAAAAAGGTTTCATGGAGCAAGATATCCACTGAAGTACCATTATCTACAAGGACCCTCTTCACCGGGTTGTTCCCTATTATTGGTGTTATGACCAGTGGGTCGTCATGAGGAAATTTCACACCCTCTAAATCAGAATCATCGAATGTCATTATTACTCCTGTCCTGGCCCTCTTTGGGGCTTCCCCAATAATATGCATGACTTCTCTAGTATATGCTTCTCTTGAGTTTTTGGATAAACCAGCAGCAGTTGGTCCTCCAAAGATTGTGTTTATCACAAGCCCTCAGGGTCGTGATCCTCCAAAGATTTCATTTATAACCGGTCTCCTAGGCTGGGGATTCCTCCCCTGATCATCTTGGTCCCTTCTACGATCTTCAAAGTTCTTTCTCCCATTGTTATTTCTATTTCTTCCTTCCCTAGTGTACTTGTTCAATCTTCCTTTCTGAATGAGGAATTTTATTTCATCTTTCAATTTCCTACACTCATCGATATCATGACCAACATCTTTGTGAAATCTACAATATTTGCTCTTATCTAGCTTGGCAGGATCATCCTTCAGGGGTTTAGGCCAAGAAATATCTTGATCTTTCTCGATTTCCATCAAGATCTGACTTTTAGGAGCATTCAGCTTTGCGTATTCGGTGAATTTTTAGCCAGGTCCTCCCTTTTTTGGGGTTGAATCAGGGTTTTGCTCAGTTCTGGGTTACTTGTCCTTAGCGATATATTCCAGATCAGTTTTCCTCTTCTTGCCTCCGGTGGGCTTGTTGCTTACTACGGTCTTCCTCATACTCTCCTCCACTTTGATGTACTTCCTGGCCCTATCTTGGAGCTGCAACATGCTTTCAGGAGGGTGCTTGGCCAGGGACATCTTGAAGAACTCGTCCCTAGTTCCCTGTTGCAGTGATATCATAGCTACCTTGTCATCAAGGTTCGGGACTTTTAAAGCTTCCTTTGTGAAACGATTTAAGTAGTCTCTCAAGGATTCCTTCGCTCCCTGCACAATGCTCATGAGGGATGCTGAACTTTTCTCATGCACTCTCCCGCTGATGAACTGATTAATAAAAGCCTGACTTAATTCTCTGATGGACCTAATAGAGTTCGGGGGCAAATGACTATACAATCTTTGAGCCATACCCGACAGCGTTTGAGGAAAGGCCCGACACTTAATAGCGTCATTCACGGCCTGCAACAACAGTGCATTAAAAAATGTTCTGACATGATTACCGGGATCTCCCGTGCCATCATAAGCTTTGATAGTGGGCATCTTGAACTTCCTTGAGATATGGGAATTCATTATCTCTTCAGTGAATAGTGGAGTAGGATCATCAGGATCTCCAAGGGGAAGAAGATTGTTTAGATCGGCTCTTGGGACTACAACCCTTCTTTAAGATGGACCATCCAGGTCCATGATTGGAGGAGGATTTCTACCCCTAGGTGGTAGTGGGAGTCTTGGAGCCCGGTGCGCCTCTAAGTCGCACTTCAGCCTTTGAATCTCAGCCTCATGAGCCTTGATTCTCTCTTGCACTTCTTGGGGATTCACCCATCGGATGCTCCTAGGACGTTGGTTACCATCAGCCATCGGCTCTTTGCCAGCACGTCTCCTTCTTGGGGCCACTTCATCATCTGAATATTCAGAGTCTCTCTCAGTGTAAGGACCAGAAAATTCCTGATCCTCTGGGATAGGAGCCAAACCTTGTATGTAGGGGGTGTTCGCCCTCGTGCTTCACTCCGTCCAGCATGTCCACTTCCTCCAACCTCGGGGTAAAGGGCCATCCCATAAGGGGGTAAGTGGTTACAACAGTTGAATACTCATACCCAAAGGGTTGAGAATTCACAAGTGTATGTAGTTGTTAAAGTTGGGGATTCGTACCTTGAGGAGCCGGGGGAATCGTCTCTTGGGATTGAGGTATAGTTGCCTATACCTGGGCTCCTCCTTGGGTGGCGACATAGGTTAAATGTCGAGGTACCTCCAAAGTTGATGAAATCGTTTGAGTTGTCCCCGCTGGTGTTTCTCCTTCTAGGATGCTGCTTCCTCTTCGTGTTCTTGTCATGGTGGTTATTGTGCCTTCCCACAAACGGCGCCAAATTTTATGGATCAAAAACTAAGGTATAATAATTGTTGTATCTATTACTAGGGAACGTGAGCTTCGAGGCTCGATTTGACTGCTCTTGTGTTTGGTGACTCGATCTTCCTTAACAAGATGCCTACGTACCTTGCTGATTGCCAAGGATCAAGTCAAAAAACGTAGTTCTGAGTGGTGGGGGTGAGACCCCTTATATAGATGTTGGGAGTCCTTGAATTGGACTGGGGTTAGGAGACTTGGTGGACAAGTCTCTGAATTAGAATGGACTTTAGAGTCTTAGAAAGTAGGAAACTGATTCCTTATCCTATTAGATCCCTTGGGGGCTAATCTACAAAGATTTATATCCTCATTGGGACTTATCTCGACAGCTGATTTATCCCTTATTAATTAATTACGAAATTACACTACTAGAAAAACGTCAATAGACATCGGCTAAAAACCGATGTCTATGAATGCAAAAATCCAATGTCTTCGTGGGTGATGTTAAAGACCCCCCCCCCATTTAACATCGGTTTTAAACTAATGTTAAATACAGCATATAACATCAGTTCTTTGTTTAAAACCGATTTCTGTTTCTTGATATTAAATTTCTCATACATATCTAATCTTCATATATCATCATAATATGATATTTTTATCAATTTAAATATATGTAAGCTAAGCAAAATATATCAATTTAACCAATAAACTGATGTTACTAGTACCAGTAACAACAGTTTTCATCAAAAACCGATGTTAATAATACCTTTGACATCGGTTCTTAATTGGTAACCGATGTCTATTTGTAACAAACTGATGTCTCTAATGCTTAATAACATCAGTTTTTTATTTTAAGATTTTGTTGTTGTAGTATTTAACATCGGTTTTTACTATTGTCAATGGTCAACTAAAACTGATGTATTAAGCTTTGACAGACATCATTTTCCATTGTAATGATGTTTGTACCTATTTTATTAATGCATATTTTAAAAATATAGATTCCAAAAACCAATGAACTACCAAAACCAATTGCTGCACAATACCAGTTATCCATTAATCTAACAACCAATATTCAAACATCCGGTATAACGGATTCATCTAATCCAAATATCAAGTACTACACATATCCATCCATATATTCTACTACTGTCTATACAAAGAATTTGACTTGATAACGACAATAGCATGTAAAATATCATTTGAGGAACGCCCTTGTTCTTCTGCATCTTCCCACTCCTTAATAAAGCTCATGTAGCCTCTGGTCCCGTATGATGACAATAAGTTTTTGACAGACCTGAGAGGATTAATTTTGTTGTCGAATACTTCAAGATATTAAAACAGTAACAAATAACTATCCTAAAACAACAGAAACAAAGAAAAACATCAAAAAAAGCATGACATTCACCTGCCACTTTAATGTCTCAAGACTAGTTGCTAGTTGACGCCTATGATTATTTACCAACGCAAGTAGTCTATGATCAGGTTTACGGGTTTCTTGAGCAAGACTTTGCTCGAGCAACAAAACTCAAAAAACTGATTCCATCATGTAACAAAAATCAACCATTTTAAGTCATAGCTTAAGCAACATCTTAAACATCTTCTCTTATATTGTATAAGATAACACTCGTACTCAATATACAGAGCAAATAAATCAAAAACAAGTTTTAAAATTACCATTTTAAGGGCTTTTATTCTATTGTATGCCCTGTCAGAGATCACAATAAGATCTTCAACAACCGGGACTGCCACTTCTTCATACTTGCAGGAGAGAAGAAGAGCTATAATCCCAACCAGTTGGAGCTTTTTCCGAACCAGGTTGAATGGCCAAAAACCTATCAATCAGAATCACTATAAGATACAAGGTCTCCTGCATCAACTCAAATTTATAGTGGACCTACATCAAAATAAGGAATCAGCATTTGACACTCCTGAAGTACCATATCCCAAGATTTTTATAGTGGACCTATAATTTATAGTGCCAAATTTTTTAAATGAACTTAAATATGTAAGGAAAATCTTAGGAAGAATTCATTAATTGAATTACATTTTGTATTCAATAACAAAATGATTTAAGACTAGTGACACTACAAATCAAGCAAAGATTTTAAGAAAATTATGACCTGAACTAAAAGACCAGTGACACTAGAACTCAAGCCAATATATTTTTATTCTATATCCAAGGCGTGACCAAACCAAGCTTAAACAAAACTGGTGGCCTAGTCCATCTCTTCAAGAAAAAGCAAGTAAAGAAAATGCATTTTTCCAACTGGACTTTTCCATTCGAAGATAGACAGTTAATATGATACATCCAAGTCTGATGTTGTTTTCAATGTCCGTAGGAGTATTTGCTAACAAGGCCAAAAGCTGTCAGAAGTAATTAAGAGCGTAAATTTTACATATGCACCAAGTAGATAGTAGTATTTCAGTTATCAGTGGAATGATATAGCTGTGCATAGATATTAACATGCCTGGCTTCGCAGGTCAGATGGTATTCCACTAAGATCCTGTCCAAAGAGCTTGAAAACAATCCTATTTGTGCGGCTCTGAAATCAGTTGATACATATATGTAAGAGTAAACTTCAAGTTTGAACCCGAAAGCAGATGAATAAATTAGTGCTTGACCTTGAAAAAGGTAAGCCGTTAGTTTAGCATAACCCTGTAGCTCTAATGCATTCATCAAATGCTTTTTATATAGAGACAACATTAAAATCAGCAAACTTTTTAAAATAAAATGAATAAATATAACCTGCAATCTTAAAAATAAATTAACAAATATATAAATATATACGTATTATATAGCATGCAAAACACTTCCACGCCCTGTGTATTACAAATACCAGTACATTCCATTTAGGTACTAACTCAAAGGTTAAGATTTGTAGGTCACATTGTGAAGACCTATTCTCATTGTAGGATAGAAAATTAGTTTATAAATAAAAAGTACAGTACTCTTCAGGCACACTGGCACTGGAGCAAGCCACTGGGTTGGCTTTTTTGTGTTGTTCCAAACTTATCACAAAAAGTGTTTGTGAAGTCACTTTTTACAAATGTATGCTAATTAGTCTAAATAATCTTGTAGAAGATTGAAATGTTATCCAATGGTTTGGTGCAGCTTGAGAATATTGTGAGACTCTTATTGGATTTTTTGGATTTTTTGTGTAGTTCAAAACCAAATAAGTGTCACAGATCCTAGCTATGTATTCCACAACCCTCTATATGCCACAGAAGGTATTAACAAGTAAACAAAAAATAAAGTCGGAGATACTAAACCAAACCTATAATCTGAAACACTAGCGGCTCTATATCTTCTAAAGTACTATCATAATCGCCATCCGTCTGGTGTGGTAGTAGATGAGGAAAGCAAAATTTGATTGATGGACTACTTTCTACACTACTATACAGATATATATATATATAGAGAGAGAGAGAGAGAGAGAAAGAGAGAGAGAGAAAGAGCAAGAGTAAACAAGTTGTTTCATTTACCACATCATTCAAATCTTGTTGCACCTACTTCCACTTAGCATCAGACAAAACTTTTTCACGTATCTCATTTTGCAATTGTTCCATCATTGTTTCATGATCTAATGTGCACTTTTCAAGCAAACCTCGAATTCTTTGATTCTGTAAACAATACAATATATTAATCTACTGACAAACTAAGATACAATTTTATTTAGCTGCATATTAGCACAAAACTCAAATTGGGTTATTGGAAGAACAACTAATTTGAATTCTATGAAGTGCAAGTATTTGGCATTCCTGTTTGCAGTAATAAGTAAGCAGTAATGAATAAATAACCATCAAAAGTGCTGAATAAGGTTGTACAAAGTTTAAGATGCAAGAAAAAAAATAACAACAATGCTAAACTATACAAGCAACTCCAAAAGGAAAGATATCTAAGAAGTGATTACCTGTATATTTAAATAATGCCACACAGGATCCAACTCAGGTTCCAGATCCAATAAGAGTCTCACAATGTTCTCAAGTTGCACCAAACCATTGGATAACATTTCAATCTTCTACAAGATTATTTAGACTAATTAGCATACATTTGTAACATGTAGTTTAAAATGAAAGAGGAAGGAGGATGAAGGGATTGCAAAGGAAAACAAGCACTCATATTTACCACAAATAATATGAAAAAAATGAAATACCCACGGTGACGAAACCTAATCACAGTGCAAAGTAATCCGACTTCTTCATTGAACTTTTGAACTGTTTGAAAAAACAGAGCTGTAAATACAAACAAGTCTATTAGCATTTTACAGAGGACCATGTAAAAGATGTACTAGATGTAAGGGTATGTAAATCTGTCAAAAAGAAATATCATATATAATTTAAGATGCATAGTCAACTGCTAATTAAGCTTTAAAATAAATATAAATTTTAAAAAAATGAAACTAGAGTTTAGTAATATTGGTTCATGTAAATTGATATGAAAGAGAATAAATCACAGGCATCCTGGAAAAAGAAATATTACCATCCAAATCGATATCTAATCATAAAACTTATTCTGATAAAGCAAGATGAGCAGCGCTAGGCTGTGCTTTGGTAAAGCGTCTCTATCCAGCATAGCTTCTTGCCTAATACCGCCTGCGAGCTCGACTTGAACGTGTAAATTCCTATAAGCAAACATCATATAGACTGAATGATCAAGATTAAACATAAATAAAAAAGCAAATTTTAGAGGACATAATTTAACACACCTAGATTGTCAAGCATATATTTGTTACAAAAAAATAGAGAAACCCGTGCTATGTAGAAAGAAATACAAACATACCTAACACAGGAAATATAGAGCTCAATGCATCTGTCAAGGTATTCTACACATCTGAAAATAGAAAAAAATGCAGGATTTTTTTTTGCTAAATCACCAAAAACCTCAAGACCACAATCAATTACTGAAGTAGGGGCTGATGCCTTTCCACCCATCAGCCGATAAATTACACAATATAAACACATAAATACACATATATATATACATTAATATTAACTCAATGAGTCTTACAAAAGATTAGATAACACTAACACACATTACATATAAAATGTATATAAAAATTCAAACAACTACTCAACTAAAAAAAGATTAACATGCTCAATTAAAATAATTATTCAAACTAGGTTTGAAATCGAAATCCCCAAAATAAAAATTAGGGATCAGGCTTACTTAATTCAAAATTGACCTACGACTTGAGCTTTAAACTCTGATTTGAGCTTTAAGTCTTCACATCTTTAACCTTTAAACTTTTATTTGAGCGTACCCAATTCAACCTCCGACCTTTTCAAACTCTGACCAAAAGAGAGAGCAGAGTGAGCAGAGAGACCAGAGAGAACATAAAGAGAGGAGACGAGCGAGTCTTCCATAGAGCACAATCTGGAGAGAGGGGGATTTTTTTTTCTCGAGAGAGTTGTTCTTCGAAAGAGATGAAAGCTGTTCTTTTTTATTTTTGGTTTTAAGTTTTTAGATCTGCATATGTGTAATTTTGATTTTGATTTTTAGGGTAAAGTTAAAAAAAGAAGAGGGGGAAATGAGTACTTAAAATTTCAGAAGGTAAAAAACGGGGGGAGTTTAAAGAGGGAATGAAATATTTGGCTAAGGGAGGGGAAACGGGGAAGGCGCGTTGACTAATATTTTTAAAACAGACCTATAACATCAGTTGGGCTAAAAAACTGATGTTTATAACTACAAAAGACATCGGTTGCCCAAAACCGATGTAAAAAACACCTTTTACATCGGTCAAAAAAGCAACCGATGTCTAAGAGGCGATGTCTATTCTACTTTTTCTAGTAGTGTTAATTAATAATCAGGATTTTGGGCCCTTTTTAATTGGGCTTCGTTATTGGACCGTATATGGTCTTAATTAATTATAATATCAATTATATTTCCAGGCTATTTTTGGTCCCTTATCAAGGACCATGGGCCTCTTCTAATGGGCTAAACTGTCAGCCCAATATTAATATAATTAATGAGATATTAATTACACAATCCAGGTTTATTTTACTCCCTATCACTTGGTTTATATATTACCAAGTTACAAGTGAAAAAGACAAACTAATAAAACAAAATATGTCTTTGTCTAATCACATGCTTCTTCATTTCATCATCCAGTATCTTTGATTTTCTTCAAGTAAGTATGGAAATGGAAATGCTTCGTTGTTCTCTAAAACCTCTAAATAGGTTGCCATATTCTATTTGCATACAATCAACCATGTGACTGTCAAGTCACTATCAACTGCTTTTTGAATTTTATCATCTATTGGAACTCTGTTGGATCATCCGTTGATACTTTGTTGAATCAACCGTTGAGAGTCTGGTTGATCATCCGTTGAAACTCTAGTTGATCATCCGTTGAAACCTTGTGGAACATCCGTTGAGAGTATCTTCATGGTAGTTAACTCTATTTCACTTATGCAAGATTACAAGGCATCTAATATATATAATTAGCCAACCTATTTTGCATATCAATCTAGTAGTCAACATGACTTAGAATATCCTACAACTTCTAGTTCTCTAAGCCATTACAATATGCAAGAATGTGCTACTAAAACTTATTTAAACATAAGATAATCTCTCAACGGATGGCTAATAAAATTATCCTTTGAGAGCTACAATAACACTTAGAAAAATCTAGTAAGGTGTTTTTATAGCATATCATCAAGTCTACAACATATTCCTAACAATCTCCCCTATTTATGTCTACTAAAACTGTAGGCATAAATTTATAGGGACTTGATGATAACAAAATACCTTTTTATATAGAGATTATTCAATAGTAGATAAAATTGATAAGTGCTGCAATTTTATTGAAAATTGTACAAAAGAAAGTTCATTAACATCTCACAAGTCATTTTTCAAGATGCTCCTCTAGTCTGAGCAGATTAGTCTTTAGTCCTTGATTCTCTAGTCTTCTTTCCCAGCCTTTCATTGTTCTCTTCAATCTGGTGTTAAAGATTTCTGTAGAATTCAGATTCATCTTCATTAGATTGATCCGGCATCTCTTGCATTCTCATAAGAGGTTCATTGCTTGAAATCTTTAGATGATCTTCTAGTCTGAAAAATCTTCTGATATTCTTTTCATCCTTGAACTCCATTAACCAGTATGGCCTCAAATACACTTTAACCCCAGTGTAAGGAATAGTTAAGACTCTTGGGAGTGCATTTGGGTCTCTCCAGATTTGTCTTATTCTTTCAATCTAGTTGAGGATTTGCTTCTTAGCAACAATGTTAAAACCAAATTTTTTCTTGATTGAGGTGAAAATCTTTACTAGGACAGAAAAGCATTTATTGAGAATCCTATGAAGAGGCCAAGTGATTTCCCTGCCACCCTAGTATTTGAACACCAATCTTTCTGGAAATCTTTTATAAGCATTTATAGCCCTGACTTCATCTAGCTCATCCAAGTAAAGAATGATGTCAGAGAACTCCTAAATGTCACAAATGAATAGTTGATCTCCTTTGTTGACAATAGGTTTGGGTTTGGGTAGATTTTTGGATTTGAATGGGACATATTTGACTGGCTTGCTTGGAATGTTCATTCTTCTTTTGGAGGAGGTTGGAATTGGGAGATTGAGATCAGAAATTGGTAGGCTTTCCCAGTCTATTGGTTCATCCTTAGGAATTATTGGTTCACCATGAAAATTCATCTCATGATTGACCTTGAATTGAGCTTGCTCCATTATGGGCAAGGTTAGTTTATTTGAGGTAATAAACTGGGTAGGCTTAGGTTCATCTTCATTCTCTTCTTCTTCTCAAAAATCCAGCTTCCTTTTGGTTATTTCCTTTCTCATCCTTTTTCCAATTTTCTGCTTTGGTTCCTCCAATTCACAGTTTCATTGATAGTAGCATGCTTCTCAGCTTCTGATTTGGTAGCAACATTTTCAGCCTTTTTCTTAACTTCCAAGGCAGCCTACTTTTCTGATTCTTAAGTATCAACTTTTCTTCTCTTTTGGCTTTTGAAAATTATGGATGTCCGGCCATCACACAAATTTATTTTCCATGTCTGTAGACTTTTGCCACCTTTTTCTTTAAAACTGAGTCTTTGGGATCTTTGATATTTGCAATGAAGTTTCCAAGTAGCTTCTTTTCTTCAGGATGAGGAGTTGCATAGACTAGGTCCAAAGGATTCTTGGTAGAATATTTTGATATATGTTTCTTGGGCTTCAAGATAATATTGGCCTTCGGCTATCTTCTAGCAGAGGTTTGACCTCTATCCATATTCCTCAAGCTCATTTCACTGATAGGAATTTGTCTCAATTGTGTTAAGTGTTTCAGAGATTTATCTTTCTTTGCAATTGGACGAAAAACCTTTTCAATTATTTCATCAATATGTTTCATGTGTTCATTCAGCCTGAGCTCAGCTGCTGCAAGATTGATCAAGTAAATTCTATCTATAGCTGGTGGCTTAGAGAAAGTAATTGCTAGAACAATCACTTTGCTGACTTGAATTTGCACACCCTTCTCCTCCTCACTTGCTTGAACAAAAGCATCTTTTTCCCCCTTTTTGTTATTATCAAGTATAGCAGGGGTTGGATTTTGAACAACCACCGGTTTTTGAAGGAGTATTTGATGAACTTGGTTGACATGAATTTTATTGATATCTTTCTTGACTTGCGCAATGGTATTTTTGATTTCATCCAAATCTTGACTCTGTTTGAGAGATTGAATCTTGTGCAGTTGTAGATATTCAAGATGGGCTAGGAGAAGACTTTTTGTGACGCCCCCAAATCCTGGGTCAGGATTGGGTGTCACTTCACAAATTTAAATAATAATAAAACCTGTATATTAGAATAAATATACAGATAACCCCTCATATTCAGGATCGCTTACAAGTTATAGTATGAAACAAGAATCTAACCTTCTAAAGTTACATTGTCTAGATACAATTTCATTACCTCATTACTAATATCCTTGTATTGATCACTCTGACATCTCCAAATTTCTTCAGCTGGAATCTCACCACTTTCGCTGTCTATTAAAAGTTATTCACTTTTCCCTCATTTGATACTGAAAGAAATAAGAGTTCACAAAGCAAGAGTGAGCCAAAAATACCCAACAAGTATCATAAATGGTTTCTAGGTATCAGATCAGAAAACTCTTGGAACCACTGGTTGAATGATTTTAAAAACATTTTACATATTTAAATAGTTGAGCGAACAAAACATTGGCCCTCATTGGCCTTTAATTATAAATCACATTATTCCGAAAAAGGACAGTAATCATTTCAATATTTTATCCTTTTGAATTGAATCTTGGTGTGAGTTTGTAGTTATGAACTACTCGGAAAAGAATGCCGTTAATGGCGATCAACAATAAATTAGACTAGACACTAGAAACCAACATATGCACTATAACCTGCTGATCAATCAGGAGATAGTGCGGATCTATACCCAACTGCATAGACCCAACCAACATATGGGGCACCCAGGCAACTATGGCCTAAAGGGGTCCGGTCCATGCCCGGCCCATAGGATCCAGCTCATCACTGGTCCTCATAATAACCGTCCATCCCGTAGAGTATTTTGATATCAAATCATTTTGATTTCAAAATATCCCAAATCAGGGTTCACAAATAACCCGAACGAATGGGTATTTGCTCAAGAGAGCAATCGAATTATAGGAACAATAATGAAAAGAACTGGCATAATAAGAGTAATTGCAATGAAATATAAAACAGTTAACTATTCTGAACTTATAATAGGAGCGAATAAATATTTGTAGTATTCTAGGAGAAAGGTTAGGAATACTTGCCTCAATTGATAATACTCCGATCTTTAACTACCTGCCATATCACTCAGTCCTTTCGCATCTGCATTACCCTTGACGGGCTACTTGACCTTTCTTATCATTTACCCTCTTAGGTTTATCTTTATTCTGAATCCCCTCGTTTCAGTACTACACGCAAGCAGGCTTTAATTCTACAATCTCTATCTGGATTTGAACGTCTCGCACTATGTGCATCTATCACAAATAATACTATTCAATGAACTGACAATATATAATTGACTAGTCTATACACTTATCCCTATCGTCTACCCGCCCGATAATAATAGATAAGAATCACATCTCATTCGGATAACGTTTAAAAGACACGCCGATTCATTATTCACATAATACGTACACATTAGGCATGTAATCATATTATCCACATAACACATAATCACGTAATTCATGTAGCACATAAGTTGAATCATCAAAAGATAGGTCTCGATATGTTTAGAATTGAAATTTTGTCAAAAAGAGTATTTTATTCATCAATAACCGACTTAGAGGGATCCATAAAACAAACTTCCTTTAGATACAAAGGAATTTAGGTCTCGAAAATATTTTTAATAGAAGCAAAATATTTTTCTGAGTCTAGAGGCGTCCGTTTCGTATTAAACGAACGAACGGTTGATTTATTATGATTTTTTGAACATTTTTCGGAATTAAAACGGTCTCTGAATCATTTAATAATTAAATAATAGGGTTCGAATACATAAATATCACTTTAAAATAATTTTATAATAATTATCGAGCCTTGAAAATAATTTAAAATAATATTTTAAAGCTCAAAACTATTTTTTAAAATTTTTAAATCAATTATAAATAATTAAATCCAATTAAATAACCAATTAAGATTTTAAATTAATTGACTAATTAAATAATTAATTATGAACTAATATTAATTAATTAAATAATTAAGATTTATTTTTTTAAATAAAAATAATTTTCAGAAATAAATAATAAATTTTAGAATTTAAAAAAACAAAATTTTTGAATTTATTTTGAGAAATTAAAAATCAGAAACATGAATTTAGAATAGCAACACCGGAAAACGGATTGAAGGGCGGCACAACGGGGAAGATGAACGGAACCAGGCGAAGAACACGCCGGAATCTGGAATGTTTTCGAGAAACCGGGGAGTTCTGCCGGTTTCCGGCGAAACCCCGACGCGTCTAAAACGACTCCAACAGGGACAAAAATGAGCCCCTTTCGATCCCAAATCGACCCAGCAACACCACTGTGTACTCCGAAACAACAATCAACGATCCCCGTTGATTTTCAGGCAAAAATCGAGCTAATTCCGGCGAAGTTCCGGCCAAAACTCAACTGTCCCCAATAGTCAACCATAATTCGCGATTTACATGGCAAATCGAAGCTGGTTTCATTTAAAATCTAACTCAGCAATCAACATCAACAAACAACTAACAATTAATTAAAAACAAATTAAATAAAGTTCGTCAAAATTCAAGAACTCGATCTATACCCTCTGGTAATTGTTTGATGTCATTAAGTATATTAATCAATTGCAAATGATGCAAGGAAGCTATACCTATCATCAAAACAAGCAAATAACTACTGAATCAAAAAAACCCAATTCGACCCATGAACCCTAGAAATTCGAATTAAAAATTACCCATTGTTAGATGATTTTGATGATTGAAATGAATAGAACAAATCAAGGGCTTCACAACAGTTACTCATACTTTGATTTCTGAGATCCACATCACCTTCAAATTTGACTTTAATTTTCAGAATTCTTCAAGAACACCAAGAACAACTTTTTAGAGGATTTTCAGGAAATCAAACCTCAATTTCTATACGTTATTGAACTCGGTTTTTGACATATAATATATCAAATGACCAGAAAAATATTATCTACACGATGGAATCATCAAATCATATCAACAACATCAAAAACAAATTTTCATAATTTAATCATCAAATAATTCGAATTTAAATAAATAAATAAGAAAATTACCTTAATTACTGCACTAAAATGGTTGATTGATTCAGAAAGTACTTTTCGAGAGCTTCGTTTTGATATATTACACGCCTGAATCGGAGTTCGGTAACGTCCTCGTTCGTGCGTTTGATTCTCAGGAACGTATCGTTTTTAGGATTTTTCTCTGTATTTACTGTATTTTTACTGGTTGTAAATGAATAAACGAATAAAATGAAATAAGAAATATGCTATTTATATTTACGGAATATTATTTCGTTCTGGATCGTTTTGGATCGTTAAATTAGTTGCTTAGCCGCTAAGTAACTGCAATAACGATCCGCTATGATATTAGTTTTGGATAATTATCCCAACCAGGCTTTTTATAAAACACTTTATATGAAAATAATGTAATATATCCCGTCTTTTGAGAATACGGGTTTTGTTGATTCGCCGAAATGATTATCGTATCGAAAATCTTGCGTCGGGACGCGCACGAGTCAAACCGTAATCCGGATCGAAAAAGTCAAAACACGGAAAATGTCCGGAATTACCAAATTAGGTTAGCAAGGAGTTTTCGGAAGAGTTTCGGGTTGTAAAAACGTAAAAACGGCTGAAGTCTGACGATTCCCGGCTTTATAAAATAATTTTGTAATTATTGAGAAAATAATTAATAAATTCATAAATCATTATAAAATCATATAACACTCCAAAAATTACTAGAAAAATACCTTAATTATCTATATTTTATTCTGGACATATTAAAATTAACATACTCACATTTTATTACATACAAACATCCAAATATTATTATCAAACATCAGATAATTCACCAAAAATTCATATAATATCCACATAATAATCATATATTGATACAAATAATTACAAATAATCATATAATACCCCCCCCTTAAAAGGATTCTCTCCTCAGAATCACGCTAAGGAATAATACTAATACTTTTTAAGTATATCACTTTCATTTTCTCAGGTGAATCTTTCAACCTTATAATTTTTCTTAACTTCAACGCATAATATCAATCTTTCCTTAATAGTCTCTCGCTAATAATATATTCTATTTGTTGCTTATATAACTCAATTCAAATCTCCATATTCTATATATAATAGAGCTAACTTACTCTTTCTGGGTATACACATATAAACGCTCTATGAATCCGCTATACGGATAGCGGTGAAGCTAGCTCACTTCTATTTATCCTGTCTATTTAACTATCTAGGAGGGACCAGCATAACATATCTTAATTTTTTTTTTCTTTCTAATTCTAGTAACTTGTGCTTATGTACGTTTCCAACTATTACTCGGTGTTAAACCTCATCCCATATGTTCTTCGTTCAAATAACCTAATTTGTAATCATTTCCCATCGCATTCGAGGCTCTTTAACCGTTCATGTAATCTTCTTCTTTATTTTTAAAAGATGCACTGAGACCAAGGCATATTTTGCTTTCTGTCATTCTCGTAACTTGAATCAACCTTCATTTTATACGTAGGGAGCTAAATTACCTCTCTTAGTTATATATATTTGAACATCTTATGAACTCGTAATGCCTGTAATAACAAGGCCAACTCATTCGTAATCGTTTTATCTACCTCATTGTCTTGATGGACTAACTTAATTTATACCAATCTGATTTTCTTTCTAATTAATAATTTGTGATATGCACCTTCCATTTTCCTGACTGTTCTACTTTACTTCTCGTGTCTCCTTCTGTTTGGTTAGTCTGGCCTATGATCGCTTTCAATCATATTCGAGAACCTTTAGTTGGTCTCTTGTACTTTCAATCCGTCTACGCCCGATATACTGAGCTCATGGGGTCTGATGCTTCGAAATGTTCTAAATCTATTTAAAACTAAAAATTAAAAGAAAATCTCGAAATTTGCATTTAACTCATCACTTCGTAGTATTTTTCAATTTCTTTTCAATCACTAACAAGTATATTCATCGAGCGAAATCTTTTACTATCTGAAAGGAAATATTAGTTTGGAATACAATGAACCATAATTTTATTCAAAACCGAACTCTTGGTACTAATGTAATAACCCCAATTTTTGGAATTTTTGAAACCCTTATGAATAGTGTTTTGCTGATTATGCTGAATAAGAAAACTTTTCATGCCACACTATGTAGGGGTTCTTTTATTGATCTTCTGGGATATTAGTAGTACTCTATGTGGTATATAAGTGTATGTAAAGATCGTCAGAATCCAAATCCGAACACTTTGATTTTTCCCGAAAATCCACCAGATATCGAAAGAATTGAGTATAAGGTAACAGGATAAAAAGGATTTAAATTCAAGGATTTTAATAGAGGATCATAAAAGGAATATAATGTATTGAGAAAGGTTAAGGGAACCTAAGTAATAAGATCCCGGGTATGATCCCTCAAACGATAAACGAAAACGAAAGTTAAGCGAACCGTATAACAGATCAGCAGTCATTAGGCAAACAATTAGGAGTTAATCAAGGAGATTAGGGATGATGAGGTCATCAAACCAATAAGAAGAGGGCAAGTAAGGGATGATGACATAACAAGGTGACATAAGCATGACATGAGGGGGAAGGAGGTGTGGTTGATTTGAAACCACACAAAGTTCATGGTTAAAAAGGTAATTAACCAAAATCAAGCTAAAAACAACCAACCAACAATCATTTCACCCAAAACACAAAGATCATTTCATTTTCTTCATCTTGCTCTCGGCTTTTTCTTCTTTTCCAAAGCAAGAAAATCAAAAATCAAGTTCCAAGCATTGTTAAATCACAAGGTAATTATCTAAGACTCCTTATGCATACTTATGGATATCCTATAAGTTTGAGCTCCTAAATCATTCACAATCTCTTCCTAAAAATCATGGAAGAAGATGGTGAATAGTGTTTTTCAAGAACTAAAATTTTTGTTCTTGAAGTTTTGTTTAGTTTAAGCTTGGATAAGGACTTTAAGGGTGATTCCAAGTCATTCTCTTGATTCTCCACTCTCCAAGGAAGGTATAACCCCTCCAAACCCTAACTTTATTTGAGTAATTAGGTTTAGTTTTGTTGTTATAATTCATGAGAGGCTTGCTTGTTGATAATGTAGAGATTAGTTAGTTTTGTGAAGTTTTGGAGTGGTAATTCTTGGATTGTTGATTAATGAACTTAAGTGTAGTTAAGTTCAAGTTTAAGAATAAGTATAAATTGTTAATGTTGAGTTGTTGGGGCTGTTATGATGTAGTATGGATTGAGTTTTTATTGGGTTGTGATTGTGGATTGATTGTGGGTTGAATTGGAGTGTTTTAAATTTGGGTAATCGCGTAAACATAGCCGTCGTAATGTCCGATTTACTTTAGACTGTTTTTGTTCTTAATATTAGGACACGTGAACTCACTGCTAGGTTTTGACCATTGCCATGATTAGATAGTTCATGTTACGAGCTTCGTTTTGATATGTAGTTCGTTTGATTCCGATGTACGGTTTAGGAGAAACGGCCGTTTTAAGTAACGACATTTCGCGAACGAATCATTACCCCTCGCCTTAATTTGAAACCTAGGTTAAAGACCTAAAAGGACTAATTGGAGTATGAAACAATTATGTAAAGTGGTGGAGTCGAGGGTACTCGAGCGACTTAAGAGAATCGTTAAGCGCAAAGCGAGCGTTAGAGTCTAAATTGGTTAAAGTATAGATTTACAAGTGACTTTGGTTGAATTCCAACTTATATGTTGTTTATAGGTTACCAGACTCGTCCCAAGCCATTTATAACCCCCAGTCGCTCAGGCAAGTTTTCTACGTACCCGTTATACTGTTGTTGTGATGTATATATGCATATGCATTATCTTGTGATAAGTGCATGATTGTTATTAGCAAATCTTGCGATATATTGGAGCATGCTGATGTGGTATATATGCATGCCTGTTTCGTAATCTTGATATCTAATTGTTGATTCAAATGCTTATAAGTTGCATAATACCTATGCTAGAGATAAGCAGTAGTTGGGTATACCCTTAGTATACGGGACCCAAAGGTGAACATTTTTCTAAACCGGGAGTCGATGTTCCCGAGTATAATATATATATATATATATTGATATAGTTTTCAAAACTATTAATCGAATAAGGTTTATTCGATAACTTTATTTTATTTAATGAATATTATTCTGAATATTCATTCGAGGACTTATGACTCTGTTTATTCTATTTAATGATTATTATTTGAATATTCATTTGAGGATGTATGACTCCGTTTATTTTATTTAAAAAATATTATTTATAATATTCATTCGAGGTATTATTACTCCGCTTATTATTTAATAATATCCTTTATTTTATTAAAGAATAATGTTTCGATAATCAAAGTTATTTTCGATTATTCAAATAAAGATAGTACTTTCACATAAGTATATCTTTGGTTATTTAATATCCATTTCAAGTATGAGTTTTAAAACTTCTACTTCGAATATTTTTATAAGGATTATCTTTATGAGAATATTATTTAAATAATAATATTCAGATATTTCTAATATATCGGAACTGATTTATTTTAATAAATCAGCAGTACTCCAAACATTCTTAAAAATGTTTTCGAGTCTTCAAAATGATTTTTAAAGTTAGAGTGGACCCCAAAACTCATTTTTATATTTAAGATCTTCCTTTCAAAGGGGATTTAAATACTCGCTCAAAACCTGGGGGATCCGGCTCTGTGATGTATTTTACATTTGCAACGTGGTTGCTGTTTTGAGAAAACAATTTGATTACTTGCCCAACGTTCGGGAAGTAAGTCCATCTAATTGAGTCGGCATAAGCGACAGGCCGGGGTACGGTCTATTATAGTGTAAGTGGCTGGGTGGCAGTCCATCAACGCGTAAGAGGCCGGGTGGCGGTCCAGCACAAGGTCCTTATGTGGCCAGGGTGATGACCGGTGGGGGATTCATCCATCTACTAGTAGAAAAGGTTACTTATTGGTATCTTTGCCTGATCAGCAAGATATCGGGTTTATGCCAAAATTCTTTTCCTTTCCAAAATTTATTGGATGTTACAAACTCTGTTCATACTTTACATAACAGAGGTTCAAGGAAATGTTTAAGAGATATATATGTGGATATATATATATCGGGACTAAATAAAGTATCTCGTAACTTGATTCATTCAATAATATTTCAAAGATTGAATCTATTCAAGTCTTAACTTGTGGTCTCATCTCTGGGATGACCTTTTGAAACCTATAATACTTTGAACAGTGGTAGTTCAAGTAGCTTTATAAATGATATAAGTATAGTGAAGTATTTGATAACTTCATCCCTTGTTTTTGCTTAAATCCAGTAAGTAATTATCTTACACCTGATAAAGGTTTCCAGCAAGTTATCCATTTAGATACTTGCGTTATTGTTTACACTATATATTATCTTGCGAGCTGTAATGCTCACTCTTGCTTTATTTCTTCATCACACAACAACAGTTAGGAAAGATGGCCAGACTCCAGCAGACCCAGCGCAAGAGCGTGGGAAGCGCCCCGCGCCTTCCCGTTGAGATCATAGCTGCTATAGCAGCAGAGGTAGATCTATCTGTAGATCAAACCTTCTACTTTTGGGAATCATTTATGTATAATTATAACTTGTGGCAGATAATGGCAATTAATTGTAAACTTATCAAGTAATCATTTTGGGTTGTAATAACTTTTAAATTGTGGATTCAAAGACTTGTACTTATTTCAATTTCATCTCTGAGACTATAACGGGTTGTGGTGTGTGTTAGTGTGGGGTCACAGCATGAGGTTATTTATTGTTAATTAGGTGAAGTGATATTGTGGAAAGAAAGACCGTGACGACCCGGATCCCTGACCCCGGATCTGGGGGTGTTACAGAAGTGGTATCAGAGCCAAGCGTTATAAACCTCAGAGATGATGTGACGTTAAGATAATAAGTTCATTAAGATAATAAGAACTCTTGCCAAGTTCATAGTCAGGCTACCTAACGTAGTACTGACAGTTAAAACCCTTATGGGAACCCTTATAAATATCGTGATAGGAGCGTAGTTCGTTACCGTATATGGTAGCGGGACTCCGAACCCTGAGGTTGAGGAGCAACAACGCGATGATGTTGTCTTAGTTATTGGAGATCAGATTGTGGACCCGATTGAGCGTCCTAACACGGGACCGGATGATGTTCATATAGAGGATGTAGCGGTTGAGGATGTTGTCCTAGAAGGGATTATCGCTGAGAAGGATCCTGTGAAGGATCCTGACAAGAATGAATAAAGGATCACTGAGGAATTGATGACCATGGTTAGGGCAACTACCAGAGGTAGGATTGGCCGGTCACTACCAGAGGTTCGTTCAAGTTTGTAAAGATAGTAGCCCCTTTAACGCGGCTTACTCATAAGACTGAGAAGTTCGAATGGACAGAGAAATGCGAGAACAGCTTTTAAGAACTGAAGCAAAGATTGGTGACGGCCCCTATGATGGCATTGCCAGATGGAAAAGGAGATTTTGTGATCTGTAGTGACGCTTCGCATAAAGAATTAAGGTGCTTCTTATACAGCACATCAAGGTAATCGTGTACGCGTCAAGACAATTAAGGGAATATAAAATTCGATATCCTCACCCATGAGCTTGGGCTCGTGGCAATAGTTTTGCCCTAAAGATTGGAGGCACTACTTGTATGGAGAGAAGTGCGAGATTTACCTAAGCCATAAGTGCTTTAGTACATTTTCCCGTAGAAAGAGCTCAACATACGCCAGAGGAAGCGGTTAGAGCTAATCAAGAATTATGATTGGGAGATTCTTTATCATTCGGGGAAAGCCAATGTGGTGGCTGATGCCCTTAGTAAAAAGGAGAGACTCAAGCTAATAATGTCTTTGGGAGAGTTTATAAGAGATTTTGAGAAAATGGAAATATAAGTGAAGGTAACCGGAGCCGGTACCGAAAAGCTGTTTGAGATTGCAATACAGCCCGAATTATTGGAAAAGAACATATTGTGCCAGAAAAAGTGATGAATGAAGGCAGAGAGCCAACAATTAGATAAAAGATTAATACCGAGAAAGATGATAAGGGAATAATGAGGCATTCCTACAGAATTTGGGTTCCAAATGTTCAAGAGCTTAAAGATGAAATCTTAGATGAAAGCTAGTTTGAGGAATAAGATTTAGAGCAAACCCTGAACGTGATAGTCAGGGAGGTCGCCATCAAGATAGAAGGAACCCATAACATAATGGAGTGGAAAATGAGGATTTTAACGTATAAGATAACCCCAAGTATGGGAGAAGGATGAAACATTTCATACTAAGGAAACAGAAAGTCGAGTAAGGAAAGGAGACCCGAGAAGGTACTCCTATACGGCAATTCATGGACCTGTCTAAAAAGAACTTAGACTATTATCCCCAACCACCACCTTGAGGAAACAATGCGGTAGGAAATTCTTTCATGACCTTTAAGTTGCTAAACTCTCAGAGTTCCAAGGAACAGGTTGACCCAGTCGAGGCAAGAGCCTGGCTAAAGGAAATATAGGAATCATTTGAGATTCTAAATGATTGACGAATCACAAAAGACTATTTTTGTCACTTACCCTCCTAAGAGAGAGACCACCCGCTGGTGAAAGGCCAAGAAAGGCACGGAGCCAGAGGTTATGATAAACTGATTAAAGTTCAGTCAATTATTTACGGGAAAGTCATTCCCAAGGATAAGGAGATAGTGTAAAAGCTTTGGAGCTAGAACAAAAGCGGACGAATATGATGAATTATGAATCTAAGATTGTAAAATTTGTCAAGATTCTTTCTGAGGACACGAATCCAGAATGACAGGATGTTTGAAACCAATGCTTATGTTGTGTTGGTTCATGAAATAATGATAAGAGAAAGGAAAATAAAAAGGAATTGATGTGGAAAGGAATATAAAGGCAATAGAGTTTGTGGAATGATAAGGGAGTTGGGTATGAGGAAACCCTAAAGACTCGTAGCATTAGAAATGGAAAAGTATGTAATCGTCAGGATGCGGGTGATTCACCATGAGTTAAAATTGATGGTTGAAGGCATAAGAGATACATATATTTTATTCCCTGTAAGTTGGGAGGATTCGAGGAAACCTTGAGATAGTTCGAAGGATAAATAATGAGACGCGGATCGACTAAGGAGACAAGAAAGTAAGAAATTAGGAAAATTGGATGAAGGAAGTGACCTTCAAGAATGTGAAGTGTAAGACCGGTGGCTTGATACCCAGAAAGGGAGATGCCAGGTATGAAAGATATCCCAGCATTAAGATGACTGTTGAAATAAACAACAAAAGTAAATAAGGAATTATTAAGAAGAAGTTCACGTTGAACACGACCAATATCTTCCAGAACATCCTTGTTATCGTTACCAAATTAGGCAAGAAAAGTGGATAACTGTTGTTATCTTTTGGAGGCCATATTGATTGACCTCATTTTGAATACAGATGTTATTGTGAAACTAGGCATATACTATCGAGGTGGGAATGATTGAATAAGACACCCTTATCAGGGATATATGACTTGATTTATCAATGGAAGGATGCATGTACCTTTTTAAAGGTGGAATTAAGGATAGAACATCGGTAACTTAAAATGAATCCTAGGGGAATGCATAAAGGTTGGCATTTCACCCTTAATAGGGATAGTATGAGTTTTGACAGTATGAATTGGAAAGGATTAAGGTAATAACAACCTTTAAGGATCAGTGGGGAAATTTTTCAGAAGTATATAGACAATGGTTCTAGTATTAGTAAATGGTATTTTGATATGCCTTGTATCTAGGGAATACAGGAGGAACGATTCAAGGATAACCTTAGAGGTTTTACAAGGAGAAAGGTAATATTCAAAATTCTCAAGAATAGAAATATTGATAAAGGAAATATGACGTAATTATAATGATGCCAAGTGGGGCACGTGTTAAACCACGAGAAAGTATGGATCGAACCAGTAAAGGTCGAAATTGTTCAGGGCAATTAGGACCTAAGATAAAAGATGTTCTAAGTATGATTGAGAGTCAGTCGTGACAGTGATTAACCTCTAAAGACTGAGGCATTAACTTATGGAAAAATGGTGATAATTTTTTTTTACTCATCAGATTTTAAGGAAAACATCTTCACATAAGCAGTGATTGAAATGAGGTAGAAAATTTAGTTGGATGTGGTTAAAATGACATTGATTGTAAGGAAATTTTACTATCAGGAAAGGCCAAAGAGGTGGCCGACACTTTAAATGTAAGAGGATAATTATAGGCTCTTGTGCCAAAGGAATACAGTGATGATGGTTAAAGTTGTGATGGTTGTATTATAGTTTGGAAGATTGACATTCCTTCTGATGACTGTGCAATACCCAACCGTAATAGTAGTTGGTAAAGGTTTAATTCATGTAATCGCCATGAGCGGGCTATCTATCTCAGAAGGTACTATCTTGAGAATAAGCCAGGACCATATTTCAAAAAGGACTAAACAAACCTTTGAGTTAAGTTTTCTATTGAAGGCATATGATTAAGAATGGTATTAACCTGCTATCGGTGCTTTGATTGAAACTCTTCTGCAATTTTATATGCTTCATGTCATGTATGTATGTCTGGATCATGAGTGTTCTTCATGAATTATGAATGGTGATTATGTTAACTCCTTAGAAGAATTCTATACTACATGTATGGACTCCGTATGGTTAGATATTAAGATTTCATGGAAAGTGAATGACGACAGTAGGTCAGTGGTGGACCATAGTAATGCAGCAATGATTCTGCGAGTAATGAGCTGATTACAACCGTGAGAGTTGTATTGGAATGGATGTTGAGATTGAGTACCACTAATCGTGTCATGTTGACGTATAAGTTATCTTTGATAGAAAAACTAGGTCGATTATTTACCTATTGAATATTTATTCCTTCTTATCAATAGAGAGTCGTATTACTATACGAGGAAGGTTGCGGTGCAAGCATAGAATTCTAGTAACGATGATGTCTAGAATGAGATCCCAGATTCGATTTTCGATATCGAGGGAGTTTCAAAGGTGATCGTGTATAAGCTCGAGGAAGAGCATGGGTCCATAGAATGATGGACGGAATAGAAAAAATATTTAAGCATGCAAAATGCGATGCGATAATACTTGATGTTGATATATATATATACATATGTTTTGTTCTCTTATGACAAACCTCTATAGTTCAGAGGTAGGTTCCAAGCCAGATATTTTGTGGCAGTATATTTTTTTTCATATATACAATTCTCTTCAATTCGTTCTTTTCTCTTCTTTTCATTTCATATAAACTGAGAAGAACAACCCTTCCAGAAGGGGAAGTATTGCCGAATGACTATCTATCTGTGTGATAAAAGCCTAGTAGGATACCACATGTTGTTTAATTGCTTGTCAAGTACTAAAGGTTGGCCACCTTCTGTACTAACTATGCGATATAACAAGTGTTCATGATCATAGTGATCTCTCAATAAATTCTTTTACTTCTATATGAAGGACCAAGCTTTCGAAGATGGAAGCAGCTAAAGGAAGTAGTATCAGTACGGTGGTATTCCGATTCTAACGTGTTAGTGATACTAAGGTTGACGTGGTTATTAAAAGGTTATAGAATGCTAACGAGCAAAAGTATAACCAGTATAATATTAGGAATAGAAGGTAGTAGCGATTACGAACTGTAAAAGAGTGGGTATTGAGAAGCAAAACCTATAGCGCAAAAAGTTATAATAAGAGTCTGTGCAATAGACTTGGAAGAATTTGGAATGATCACTTAACGCGGATGAGTTTTCTCATGATAATAGATCTTATGTCAGGTATCGAGATGTCGCCTTATGAGATCCTTGAGGGAAGACAATGTCGATCTCCCTTATGTTAGGATGAAGTTGTAGAGCGCAAGATGCTCGGACCCGCAGTAGTCCAAAGGACCAGGGATGTAATAGATCTAATCAGAGGACGGCTGGTAGTAGCCCAAGATGGACATAAGAAGTATGCTGATTTGACAATGAAAGGACAAAGAGAATGGAGGGAACCTTGTATTGTTAGAAGTATTCCCTTAAAAAGGAATTGATGAGGGTTGGAAAGAAAGGAAAGTTTATGTCCACGAATTGTTGGACCCTTGAATATATTAAGACGTATTGGGAAGTTAGCATATGAGCTATCCCTACCCCCGAACATGTAGCAAGTCATAACGTGTTTCACGTATCAATGTTAAGGAAGTGTAATTCGGATGACAGATAAATAGGGGCATATGAGCACATAGACATGCAACCAGACGTAACCTATATGGAGCAACCAGAAAGGGTTATAGACTGAAAAAGGGACAAGTGCTTAGGAGAAGAGTTATCAAACTAGTCAGAATTTGATGGTAGAACCACAATGTGGGAAAATTACGTAAGAGTTAGAAAGTGCAATGCTAAGAAAGTACCCCTACTCATTTTCTATCTGATTCCGGGACGGAATCCTTTTAAGGAGGGGAGACTGTAATAACCTTAATTTTTGGAATTTTTGAAACCCTTATGAATAGTGTTTTGCTGATTATGCTGAATAAGAAAACTTTTCATGCCACACTATGTAGGGGTTCTTTTATTGATCTTCTGGGATATTATTAGTACTCTATATGGTATATAAGTGTATGTAAAGATCGTCAGAATCCAAATCCGAACACTTTGATTTTTTCCGAAAATCCACCAGATATCGAAAGAATTGAGTATAAGGTAACAGGATAAAAAGGATTTATATTCAAGGATTTTAATAGAGGATCATAAAAGGAATATAATGTATTGAGAAAGGTTAAGGGAACCTAAGTAATAAGATCCTGGGTATGATCCCTCAAACGATAAACGAAAATGAAAGTTAAGCGAACCGTATAACAGATCAGCGGTCATTAGGCAAACAATTAGGAGTTAATCAAGGAGGTTAGGGATGATGAGGTCATCAAACCAATAAGAAGAGGGCAAGTAAGGGATGATGACATAACAAGGTGACATAAGCATGACATGAGGGGGAAGGAGGTGTGGTTGATTTAAAACCACACAAAGTTCATAGTTAAAAAGGTAATTAACCAAAATCAAACTAAAAATAACCAACCAACAATCATTTCACCCAAAACACAAAGATCATTTCATTTTCTTCATCTTTCTCTCGGCTTTTTCTTCTTTTCCAAAGCAAGAAAATCAAAAATCAAGTTCCAAGCATTGTTAAATCACAAGGTAATTATCTAAGACTCCTTATGCATACTTATGGATATCCTATAAGTTTGAGCTCCTAAATCATTCACAATCTCTTCCTAAAAATCATGGAAGAAGATGGTGAATAGTGTTTTTCAAGAACTAAAATTTTTGTTCTTGAAGTTTTGTTTAGTTTAAGCTTGGATAAGGACTTTAAGGATGATTCCAAGCCATTCTCTTGATTCTCCACTCTCCAAGGAAGGTATAACCCCTCCAAACCCTAACTTTATTTGAGTAATTAGGTTTAGTTTTTTTGTTATAATTCATGAGAGGCTTGCTTGTTGAGAATGTAGAGATTAGTTAGTTTTGTGAAGTTTTGGAGTGGTAATTCTTGGATTCTTGATTAATGAACTTAAGTGTTGTTAAGTTCAAGTTTAAGAATAAGTATAAATTGTTAATGTTGAGTTGTTGGGGCTGTTATGATGTAGTATGGATGGAGTTCTTATTGGGTTGTGATTGTGGATTGATTGTGGGTTGAATTGGAGCGTTTTAAATTTGGGTAATCGCGTAAACATAGTCGTCGTAATGTCCGATTTACTTTAGACTGTTTTTGTTCTTAATATTAGGACCCGTGAACTCACTGCTAGGTTTTGACCATTGCCATGATTAGATAGTTCATGTTACGGGCTTCGTTTTGATATGTAGTTCGTTTGATTCCGATGTACGGTTCAGGAGAAACGACCATTTTAAGTAACGACATTTCGCGAACGAATCATTACCCCTCGCCTTAATTTGAAACCTAGGTTAAAGACCTAAAAGGACTAATTGGAGTATGAAACAATTATGTAAAGTGGATTAGGAAGTTGGAAAGGCACTCGCGAAAGAATTGCCTTAAAACTCGTAATGGTTAATTTATTAAAAATGGTGGAGCCGAGGGTACTCGAGCGACTTAAGAGAATCATTAAGCGCAAAGCGAGCGTTAGAGTCTAAATTGGTTAAAGTATAGATTTACAAGTGACTTTGGTTCAATTCCAACTTATATGTTGTTTATAGGTTACCAGACTCATCCCAAGCCATTTATAACCCCCAGTCGCTCAGGCAAGTTTTCTACCCGTTATACTGTTGTTGTGATGTATATATGCATATGCATTATCTTGTGATAAGTGCATGATTGTTATTAGCAAATCTTGCGATATATTGGAGCATGCTGATGTGGTATATATGCATGCCTGTTTCGTAATCTTGATATCTAATTGTTGATTCAAATGCTTATAAGTTGCATAATACCTATGGTAGAGATAAGCAGTAGTTGCGTATACCCTTAGTATAGGGGACCCAAAGGTGAACATTTTTCTAAACCGGGAGTCGATGTTCCCGAGTATAATATATATATATATATATATTGACATAGTTTTCAAAACTATTAATCGAATAAGGTTTATTCGATAACTTTATTTTATTTAATGAATATTATTCTGAATATTCATTCGAGGACTTATGACTCTGTTTATTCTATTTAATGATTATTATTTGAATATTCATTTGAGGATGTATGACTCCGTTTATTTTATTTAAAAAATATTATTTATAATATTCATTCAAGGTATTATTACTCCGCTTATTATTTAATAATATCCTTTATTTTATTAAAGAATAATGTTTCGATAATCAAACTTATTTTCGATTATTCAAATAAAGATAGTACTTTCACATAAGTATATCTTTGGTTATTTAATATCCATTTCAAGTATGAGTTTTAAAACTTCTACTTCGAATATTTTTATAAGGATTATCTTTATGAGAATATTATTTAAATAATAATATTCAGATATTTCTAATATATCGGAAGTGATTTATTTTAATAAATCAGCAGTACTCCAAACATTCTTAAAAATGTTTTCGAGTCTTCAAAATGATTTTTAAAGTTAGAGTGGACCCCAAAACTCATTTTTATATTTAAGATCTTCCTTTCAAAGGGGATTTAAATACTCGCTCAAAACCTGGGGGATCCGGCTCTGTGGTGTATTTTATATTCGTAACGTGGTTGTTGTTTTGAGAAAACAATTTGATTACTTGCCCAATGTTCGGGAAGTAAGTCCATCTAATTGAGTGGCATAAGCGACAGGCCGGGGTACGGTCTATTATAGTGTAAGTGGCTGGGTGGCAGTCCATCAACGCGTAAGAGACCGGGTGGCGGTCTAGCACAAGGTCCTTATGTGGCCAGGGTGATAACCGGTGGGGGATTCCTCCATCTACTAGTAGAAAAGGTTACTTATTGGTATCTTTGCCTGATCAGCAAGATATCGGGTTTATGCCAAAATTCTTTTCCTTTCCAAAATTTATTGGATATTACAAACTCTGTTCATACTTTACATAACCGAGGTTCAAGGAAATGTTTAAGAGATATATATGTGGATATATATATCGGGACTAAATAAAGTATCTCGTAACTTGATTCATTCAATAATATTTCAAAGATTGAATCTATTCAAGTCTTAACTTGTGGTCTCATCTCTGGGATGACCTTTTGAAACCTATAATACTTTGAACAGTGGTAGTTCAAGTAGCTTTATAAATGATATAAGTATAGTGAAGTATTTGATAACTTCATCCCTTGTTTTTGCTTATATCCTGTAAGTAATTATCTTACACCGATAAAGGTTTCCAGCAAGTTATCCATTTAGATACTTGCGTTATTGTTTATACTATATATTATCTTGCGAGCTGTAATGCTCACTCTTGCTTTATTTCTTCATCACACAACAACAGTTAGGAAAGATGGCCAGACTCCAGCAGACCCAGCGCAAGAGCGTGGGAAGCGCCCCGCGCCTTCCCGTTGAGATCATAGCTGCTATAGCTGCAAAGGTAGATCTATCTATAGATCAGACCTTCTACTTTTGGGAATCAGTTATGTATAATTATAACTTGTGGCAGATAATGGCAATTAATTATAAACTTATCAAGTAATCATTTTGGGTTGTAATAACTTTTAAATTGTGGATTCAAAGACTTGTACTTATTTCAATTTCATCTCTGAGACTATAACGGGTTGTGGTGTGTGTTAGTGTGGGGTCACTGCATGAGGTTATTTATTGTTAATTAAGTGAAGTGATATTGTGGAAAGAAAGACCGTGATGACCCGGATCCCTGACCCCGGATCTGGGGGTGTTACAACTAATAATAATTGTGTTGTCATATCAAATTAGATATCAATATGAACTTTGATGCTCACCACATTCCATACTGAAGTCAACATCAATCATCTATATTAATACCACCTTTGATATCTAACAACAAAGTAAGTATCAGTATAATCCAGAAGTTGGATCAAAACCTGTTCTCAATCTCTAACTTTTACAATTCCTTTATCCACTTTCCAACAATCTTAGTGATGCTCACTCTTTCTTTTCTACTCAAGACATCTGTCACTGAATGGATCTTGCTTGGTTGGTAATTAACCATATGTTAGGGCTCACACACTATAGAAGGGGGTTGAATACAGTGTTTATCACAATCAAATCGAATATAAGAACTCAAGTAACAGAAAACAGATTTTCTTCAATATAATAAACTCTGTTGCAATATGGAACTGTCCTCTCTCAGTGTTGAACAACTTATCACGAGAGCTGCTAGGATTACAATAAATAATAACTTCGATTATGATAACACATATAGTGTAAACCCTATGTCTGTGTTTATATACTACACAGTTACAAGATAATCTCTAATTGATATTGAATATGATTCTGTATCCTAAAATATATCAATTAGATATCTTCTTTTCCAAGTCTTTAATTTTCCATAGAAATCTTCTCCATGCATATCTCTTCTTTATTTAGTCTTGATCTTCTTTCCTTTCAATCAGCCTTTCCTTAACTTTTCGTCCTCCCGCACTTAAGTTCTGATATCCATCTTCTGATAATTATCTCCTGATAATTTAAGTGCTGATATCCTTAAGTTCTGACTTCCGGTAAGTGCTGATTTCAGTAAGTACTGATATTTCCTGTTTGTTAAGATTTGAAAACTAAACATGAAACACATTAGACATGATATCTCAAATATATCTAACAATCTCCCCCAACTTGTAAATTAGCATAATATACAAGTTCAATATATATTTGATGATGTCAAAAATATTAAGTACAAATGCACATGAGAATTTGATTAAGAAACTACAACTTAAAGTACTTGTAGCTTTTACCATCCTTAAAGTCTGATATTAGCTTTAGCCTGTATGTTCTTCAGAATTTAGCAGGTGCAGTCCCTGACTTGGCTTCATTATATGATCTCTTTAATATCAGGAGTTGTCCTGAGATAATTATTCAAAAGACATCTCTCAGCATATGCAAGTTCATTCAACATCCTCCTTTTGGCTTCTTTTAGCTCAGCTGTATCTTCACTTATCTGAAAGATAGCAGCTCTGAGATCATTGATCTTTGCCTTTCTTATATCCTAATTAAGTCTGTTATAATAGGCTTTGCTTTTCTTATCCCTATCGTCTACCCGCCCGATAATAATAGATAAGAATCACATCTCATTCAGATAATGTTTAAAAGACACGCTGATTCATTATTCACATAATACGTACACATTAGGCATGTAATCATATTATCCACATAATCACGTAATTCATGTAGCACATAAGTTGAATCATCAAAAGATAGGTCTCGATATGTTTAGAATTGAAATTGTGTCAAAAAGAGTATTTTATTGATCAATAACCGACTTAGAGGGATCTATAAAACAAACTTCCTTTAAATACAAAGGAATTTAGGTCTCGAAGATATTTTTAAAAGAAGCAAAAATATTTTTCTTAGTCTAGAGGCATTCGTTTCGTATTAAACGGACGAACGGTTGATTTATTATGATTTTTTGAACATTTTTCGGAATTAAAACGGTCTCTGAATCATTTAATAATTAAATAATAGGGTTCGAATACCTAAATATGACTTTAAAATAATTTTATAATAATTATCGAGCCTTGAAAATAATTTAAAATATTATTTTAAAGATCGAAACTATTTTTCAAAATTTTTAAATTAATTTTAAATAATTAAATCCAATTAAATAATCAATTAAAATTAATTAATAACTAATTAAATTAATTAATCAATTAAGATTTAAATTAACTGACTAATTAAATAATTAATTATGAACTAATATTAATTAATTAAATAATTAAAATTTATTTTTTTAAATAAAAATAATTTTCAGAAATAAATAATAAATTTTAGAATTTAAAAAAAACAGAATTTTTGAATTTATTTTGAGAAATTAAAAATCAGAAACATGAATTTAGAATAGCAACACCGGAAAACGGATTGAAGGGCGGCACAACGGGGAAGATGACCGGAACCAGGCGAAGAACACGCCGGAATCTGGAAATATTTTCCAGAAATCGGTGAGTTCTGCCGGTTTCCGGTGAAACCCCGACGAGTCTAAAACGACTCCAACCTGGACAAAAATGAGCCCCTTTCGATCCCGAATCAACCCAGCAACACCACTGTGTACTCCGAAACAACAATCAACGATCCCCGTTGATTTTCAGGCAAAAATCGAGCTAATTCCGGCGAAAATCCGGCCAAAACTCAACTATCCCCAATAGTCAACCATAATTCACGATTTACATGGCAAATCGAAGCTGGTTTCATTTAAAATCTAACTCAGTGATCAACATCAACAAACAACTAACAATTAATTAAAAACAAATTAAATAAAGTTCGTCAAAATTCAAGAACTCGATCTATACCCTCTGGTAATTGTTTGATGTCATTAAGTATATGAATCAATTACAAATGATGCAAGGAAGCTATACCTATCATCAAAACAAGCAAATAACTACGGAATCAAAAAAACCCAATTCGACCCATGAACCCTGGAAATTCGAATTAGAAATTATCCATTGTTAGATGATTTTGATGATTGAAATGAATAGAACAAATCAAGGGCTTCACAACGGTTACTCATACTTTGATTTCTAAGATCCACATCACCTTCAAATTTGACTTTAATTTTCAGAATTCTTCAAGAACACCAAGAACAACTTTTTAGAGGATTTTCAGGAAATCAAACCTCAATTTTTATACGTTATTGAACTCGGTTTTTGACATATAATATATCAAATTGACCAGAAAAATATTATCTACACGATGGAATCATCAAATCATATCAACAACATCAAGAACAAATTTTCATAATTTAATCATCAAATAATTCGAATATAAATAAAGAAATAAGAAAATTACCTTAATTACTGCACTAAAATGGTTGATTGATTCAGAAAGTACTTTTCGAGAGCTTCGTTTTAATATATTACACGCCTGAATCGGAGTTCGGTAATGTCCTCGTTCGTGCGTTTGATTCTCAGGAACGTATTGTTTTTAGGGGTTTTCTCTGTATTTACTGTATTTTGTTGTCATATCAAATTAGATATCAATATGAACTTTGATGCTCACAACATTCCATACTGAAGCCAACATCAATCATCTATATTAATACCACCTTTGATATCTAACAACAAAGTAAGTATCAGTATAATCCAGAAGTTGTATCGAAACCTGTTCTCAATCTCTAACTTTTACAATTCCTTTATCCACTTTCCAACAATCTTAGTGATGCTCACTCTTTCTTTTCTACTCAAGACATCTGTCACTGAATGGATCTTGCTTGGTTGGTAATTAACCAAATGTTAGGGCTCACACACTGTAGAAGGGGGTTGAATACAGTGTTTATCACAATCAAATCGAATATAAGAACTCAAGTAGCAGAAAACAGATTTTATTCAATATAATAAACTCTGTTACAATATGGAACTGTCCTCTCTCAGTGATGAACAACTTATCACGAGAGCTGCTAGGATTACAATAAATAATAACTTCGATTATGATAACACATATAGTGTAAACCCTATGTCTGTGTTTATATACTACACAGTTACAAGATAATCTCTAATTGATATTGAATATGATTCTGTATCCTAAAATATATCAATTAGATATCTTCTTTTCCAAGTCTTCTATTTTCCATAGAAATCTTCTCCATGTATATCTCTTCTTTATTTAGTCTTGATCTTCTTTCCTTTCAATCAGCCTTTCCTTAACTTTTCGTCCTCTCGCACTTAAGTTCTGATATCCATCTTCTGATAATTATCTCCTGATAATTTAAGTGCTGATATCCTTAAGTTCTGACTTCCGGTAAGTGCTGATTTCAGTAAGTACTGATATTTCCTGTTTGTTAAGATCTGAAAACTAAACATGAAACACATTAGACATGATATCTTGACTGCATCAGCTTGGCAAACTTTTTACAAAGTCTATCATTTGTAGAACCAAAAATGATATCATCAACATATATCTGCACCAAAAGTAAGTCCTTTCCATGGTTGAGATAAAACAATGTTTTGTCAATAGTTCCTTTGTTAAATCCACTTTCCAAAAGAAACTGAGCTAGTGTCTCATACCATGCTCTTGGAGCTTGCTTAAGGCCATAAAGTGCTTTGTCAAGTCTGTAGACATGATTAGGAAATTTTGAATCTACAAAACCTGGAGGTTGTTCAACATATACTTCCTCTTCCAGTTCTCCATTGAGAAAAGCACTTTTCACATCCATTTGAAAGGCTGAAAACTTTTTGTGAGCAGCATAAGCCAAAAATATCCTTATGGCTTCCAATCTAGCAACTGGTACAAATGTTTCATCATAATCAATTCCCTCCTGTTGAGAATATCCTTTTGCAACCAGCCTTGCTTTATTCCTTGTAATTATGCCATCACTATCAGTTTTGTTTCTGAACATCCACTTTGTACTAACAACAGATCTGTTCTTTGGTCTTGGCACTAGGGTCCATACTTTATTTCTTTCAAATTCATTTAACTCTTCCTGTATTGCTTGCACCCAATCAGCATCTTGAAGAGCTTCTTCCACTTTCTTTGGTTCATTCTGAGAGAGAAAAGAGTGATAAAGACATTCATTTGATGTAGCTGTTCTAGTTTTGACACCTGCATCAGGATTTCCAATAATTAAGTCAGGTGTATGTGCTTTAGTCCACTTCCTTGCAGATGGAAGATTTTCTCTAGAACTGGATGCTCCCCCATGATCCATGCTGTCTTCATCAACATTTTCTGATGCTCCCCCAGAAATTATGCTCTCTAAGTTGGATCCTTCAGAATTTGAGTTTCTAGAATTATCAGAACTTGGCCCATCAGAACTTGATGAATCATAACTTGAAGAGCCTGTTGTAGGTTCTGATGCTTCTTGAGATGTGGTTGTATCTTTAGTATGCCCCCCTGTACAGGTGCATCTTCCTTTGGCGTAGTCACCACAGTTTAAATAACATCAGAGTTTAATCCATCAGAGTTTGCAGTATTAGGATTTAGACTGTCAGGATTTAGACTATCAGGATTTACAGTATCAGAATTTAAAACTTCATTCTCAAATCTCAGCTGATCATGATCATTGAAATCTTCAAGTCCTGTGATCTTCTTATCATCAAAAGAGACATTAATAGATTCCATGACAATCCTTGTTCTTAAATTATAGACTCTGAAGGCTTTTGTGGAAGTGGATATCCAACAAAAATTCCTTCATCAGCTTTTAGATCAAATTTGGATAGCTGTTCAGGATGAGTCTTAAGAACAAAACACTTGCATCCAAATACATGAAAATAATTCAGATTTGGCTTCTTTTTCTTCACCATCTCATATGGTGTTTTTCCATGCTTGTTAATGAGTGTTGCATTCTGAGTAAAACAAGCAGTCTGCACAGCTGCAGCCCAAAAGTAGGTTGGCCACTTTGCTTCATCCAGCATAGTTTGTGCAGCTTCAATAAGAGTTCTATTCTTCCTTTCAACAACTCCATTTTGTTGTGGAGTTCCAGGAGCAGAAAATTCCTGCTTTATTCCATGGTCTTTGCAGAAATCTTCCATGATCAAATTCTTGAACTCAGTGCCATTATCACTTCTTATGATCTTCACAGAATCTTTGACCAATTTATCCAGTTGCTTGACATGATCAATCAAAATCGATGAAGTTTCACTTTTTCTGTGCAAGAAATACACCCATGTGTATCTGGTGAACTCATCCACTATGACCATAGCATATTTCTTCTTTGCAATAGACATGACATTCACTAGACCAAATATATTAACATGTAGTAGGTGATAAGGCTCAAGAATTGAAGATTCAGTCTTGCTCTTGAATGAAGATTTTCTTTGTTTTGCCTTTTGACAGGAATCACAAAGGCCATCAGGAGCAAATACTGATTTTGGCAAACCTCTCACAAGATCTTTCTTGACTAGTTCATTTATATTATTGAAATTTAAATGATAGAGTTTCTTGTGCCAATTTCAGCTTTCTTCAATTGATGCTCTACTTAACAGACAGATTGCAGAACCATCACTACTTGTTGAAATCTTGGCTTCATAAATGTTACCATGCCTGTATCTTTTCAAAACAACTTTCCCTGTAGATTTGCTTACAACTTCACAGTGTTTTTCAAAGAAATCCACATGATAACCTCTGTCACAGATTTGACTAACACTGAGCAGATTGTGTTTAAGTCCTGAGACCAGAGCTACTTTTTCAATGATGACATTCCCCAGATTGATATTGCCATATCCCAAAGTTTTTCCCATGTTGCCATCTCCATAAGAAACACTTGGGGTCAGCTTTCTCCACAAAGTCTGATAGCAGGGCTTTATTTCCAGTCATATGTCCTGAACATCCACTGTCCAGAACTAGGATGTTTTTCCTGTTGCCCTGCAATCACAAAGACCACTAATGATTAGTTTTAAGGACCCAGACTTGCTTGGATCCTTTGGCCTTATTAAGTTTGTTAACATTTGCAGCGGATTTAGCATCAGAGTTTATGTTAACATTTTTCTTATCAGCATTTACACTATCAGACTTTGCATTAGAACTTACACTAGAAGGAACAATGCTAACTTTCTTTAAAGAAGGTTTTATTTGATAATAATCATAGTACAAACTATGATATTCCTTACAAGTATAAATGGAATGCCATAAACTACCACAATGAAAACAAGGAATTTGTGGCCTATATCTAACAGACTGACTCTTAACTCCTGACTTTGAAGGTAAGGAGTTTATGTTCTTATTTTTCCTGCAAAAAGAAGCCAGATGGTTAGAATTTCCACAGTTATGACATGTTTTTCTAGGAGCATTAGGAACAGGCTTATAATTGTTACTTTTATTCACACCTTCCTTTCCATTCCTATTTTTCCTAGATGACTTTACCTTGTTTACATTCTTAACATCTTTCAGCTTATGCTTAAGCTGCTTCTTTGTCATTAAGCCTATGTTTAATTCAGTTGGCTTACCCTGTTTTGGTTTGTCAGAAGTTAATTTCTCTTTAACTTCTGATTTATCAATATCAGACTTTACAGCTACAAACTTAACAGGATTTACCTTTGGCTTTTGTTTAACAACTATAGGCTCAATCTCTACAGTTCCTTTATCATTCTTATCATCTCCATAACCTAAGCCCTCTTTCCAGTTTCCACTATTAAGAATATCCTGAGTTACTTTACCAGAGTTAGTCCAAGTCCTGATAATCTCTCTTTCCTTTTCTAACTCAGTTTTTAGAGATTCATTCATTTTTAACACTCCATCCCTAACATAAAAGGCATCATCTCTATTTTTCTGAGTTTGATGGAACATGACTAACTCTTTTTCTAAATAATCATTCCTCTTTTTATAAGCAAGATTTTCAGAAGTTAATCTTTCACAAGTTAAAGTTTGATCTCTATAACTAATGAACATGGTTTTAAGATATCTTCTCAACTCATTAATATCATCAGTATGAAAGGCATAAGTAGTTTGAGGTACCTTTAACTCAGCAGCATCAGAACTGCTATCAACATTTGCCATTAAGGCATAGTTCACCTCACTTTCAGAATCTGAAGTGTCTGTCCAGCTTTTCTTCTTTGTGACAAGAGCCTTGCCTTTGTCACTCCTCACTTTCTTGCAATCAGGAGATATGTGGCCTTTCTCACCACAGTTGTAGCATTTGACATTTGTGTAATCTCCTGTCAGACTTTCCTCCTTTGTCTTCAGATTTTATGAAACTCTTCTTATCAGAACTTGCACCTTTCCTGGAAAACTTCTTTCCCTTTCTGAATTTCCTGTATGCAATCCTTGTGATTCCTTTCACCATAAGAGCATATAGCTTCATCATCTCTTCATCAGGATCTATCTCAGGTAAGCTTTCAATTTCTGAGTCATCATCAGTATCAGAACTTGATGATTCAGTATCAGACTTTGTGATAAGAGCTTTTCCCTTGCCTTTCCTTGAGGCAGCTGCTTTGGGGGATTCTTCCTCAGCCTTAAGAGCAAATGTCCTTGACTTTCTTCCATTCCTCTTGTTTCTTTGTTCCATCTCAAGTTCATGAGTCTTGAGCATCCCATAAATTTCATCAAGAGTTGTTTCTTTAAGAGCATAGTTGTCTCATATAGTGGTGGCCTTCAAATCCCAACATTCAGGAAGAGCTAACATGAATTTAAGATTTGAATCTTCAAGATCATATTCCTTGTCAAATAGTGACAAATCATTCAAGAGTTTGACAAATCTGTCATATAAACCAGTTAATGACTCATCGGGCTTTGAGTCAAAGTGTTCATACTCTTGAGTGAGTATAGTCTTCCTATTTTTCTTAATTGAATCAGTTCCCTGGCACCTTGTCTCCAAGGCATCCCATATCTCCTTTGCAGTCTTGCATTTAATTACCCTGTTTGACATTACATTATCAATGGCACTATGCAGCAAGTGTCGTATCTTAGCATCCTTAGCAATTGATGAGATATCTTCAGCAGTGTAATCACTCTTCTCCTTTGGTACAAACTTTGTTGGTTCACCTGCAACTACATCAGAGAGTTTGGTTGGCTTGTGTGGTCCTTCAATGATTCTGTCAAGGTATTCTGGATCAGTAGCTTCCAGAAACATAGACATCCTCACCTTCTATATGGGATATTCAAATGGTTTCAGTATGGGAACTCTAATAGTCTCATATCGACTGTGGATTTGAGTCTTTGGAGGTTCTTCAGTTTTGGTGGGCTTGGTTGGAGTTTGTTCTTCTTCAGACATGATTGTTTTTGGATCTTAAACTGTTTGTGTGTTAACAGATCTGCTCTGATACCACTTGTTAGGTCTCACACACTGTAGAAGGGGGTTGAATACAGTGTCTATCACAATCAAATCGAATATAAGAACTCAAGTAACAGAAAAAAATTATTCAATATAATAAACTCTGTTACAATATGGAACTGTCCTCTCTCAGTGATGAACAACTTATCACGAGAGCTGCTAGGGTTACAATAAATAATAACTTTAATTATGATAACACATGTAGTGTAAACCCTATGTCTGTGTTTATATACTACACAGTTACAAGATAATCTCTAACTGATATTGAATATGATTCTGTATCCTAAAATATATCAATTAGATATCTTCTTTTCCAAGTCTTCTATTTTCCATAGAAATCTTCTCCATGCATATCTCTTCTTTATTTAGTCTTGATCTTCTTTCCTTTCAATCAGCCTTTCCTTAACTGTTCGTCCTCCCGCACTTAAGTTCTGATATCCATCTTTTGATAATTATCTCCTGATAATTTAAGTACTGACATCCTTAAGTTCTGACTTCCAGTAAGTGCTGATTTCAGTAAGTACTGATATTTCCTATTTGTTAAGATATGAAAACTAAACATGAAACACATTAGACGTGACATCTCAAATATATCTAACACCATACTTCCGTAGCTTATAAGTAATTATAGCCAGAGTTCATACCTTTGTAGCTTAGAACGCGGTTGCTAATCTTTTACCCTTCGCATGCATATCTCCAGGTGTTCAACTTGGTCTTCCTTAATTCTTGAATGGGTGAGAATGCTATAAATACAATTACACTATCCAATTACTTCTTATACATTATGTTCATTTAATCTTCAGACTTACAATTTCTGATAACCGATGCGTGACTTCATATCCCCCTTCTCTTTTCTCCATGATCACCTTTGTATAGTGCGAAGTACTCTTTATTTCATTATTCTTTCATTCTATATTTCTGATGTTTCCTTCACTCAATATCTCATTTCTATTGGGTTATACGATACAGGGCTTTTGACACCAGCTCGACTCGTACAGTAACTGATGGAAATTCCTACCTCATTTCCCGAGGTAACCTTGGTAAATCATTCATTAGAATCTTCGCAACTTCACTTTAATTATGGAAAATTACGATATGAGATTCATTGTATCGTTCTTCTCTAATAGTTTGCCACGAATACTGTTATTTAATCTTCCTTGCTTACGCGCATTCTTTGAATGAAAGTATTGTCTTCAATTGCCGGTGTTTTACTTCATTCCCCTATTAGTTCTGGCATATCTGATGTTTACAACATATATCCTGGATTATTTTATAACATTTCTTTATCATCCTTTTGATTCCACTTCTTTTCTTATTTAGTTTTTCATTCTCATTACTCATTAACTCTTTTAACATAAGAAATGTCTTTTTCTTGATAATATTAATATGTGCATTATGAGCTAAGCCATTACTGAAGTTAATAAAAGGCTTTTATTTATAACACTTAAGTTCTTACTGACAGAATTATAAAAATTCACCGATAGTTACTTTCTTAGCCTCACTTAAATCATCATTGATCGTATATTTGGCTTTCTCCAATTGATCAGCATTTCCTCTTCTCAAGTTCACATGCGAACTTCGTTAGTCTTCTTCTTACATCGAATATTTGAATTTGCGAGCTTTCAAAAACTTTTATTCAATCACCATTAGATATGGGTATACTTTCAAGTCCTTCCTGGAATGCTATTACAGATGATAGAATCTCTTTGCTTTATCTTGAACCTTCAGTTCTTGAAAATTTTCTTCTTACTAGCATGTACCAATTACTTTATGTTCCTCTTGTTTATCGAAAAGAGCGTATTCATCTAGATAAAGTCTCGTACATATCTGTGGTAACATCACGCTAATTCTACTAAACTTTCGATTCCTGCTAATGCCATTACTTCCTTCAACTTGCTAACCGCTTTGATTTTGGATCTGAAAATCATGTTTAGAGCTTGACTCAATCTAATTGGAATCGATCTCTATTTAGCTAACCATTATTTGGTAAAGTTGATCAATTAACCTTTTTAACCGATCACTTAACCCAAGTGAAGACTAGCTAACTAGAATCAAAGACCAATTACATAAAGTCAGTTCGATCATAACATTCTTTCTCAAGAACCGAAATCACAACCATTTGGAGTACAACTTGGAGTGAGAATATACTTCTTTATCCTTATATGTAGAGTAATATCTGAAAATTTGGGCAGCACCTCCCCTATACCATCGAGTACCAGTCGGACTCAAGCCGACACCATCAATCTACCAAATCATCTACAATCACATCCATCCATTTCCATCAACCAAATTCATCCATCCCCCATAGTTCGAACTATATCATCTTGATAGGTATGATTAATTGGCATAACATATATCTTTTGAAATGAGACTTAAGGTCTTAAACCAACAATGATTACTATAACCACACTTTTCTCAATTCTTTCAGAATATTACAAAATTTTATCAGTAAGCTTTAAAATTTATCTCGTGTCTCAAAATTTTTATTTCGCGAGTATTTTAACTTATTTATTATCGTTACTAATTGTGTATAGTTATTTAAAAAAAATTTACACCGCATCCTTCAATTGGTCACACCAATCATCTATTGTTGACGATACACACTTAATTTCATTAACTAATCCATTTATCTTGTAATAACTACGCATGGTTTTCATTATTATTGCCACAGTCTGGTGGAAACTCAATTGCCAAATCATTATTTCTTAAAAGATTTCACAGTCGAGTCACCATTGATTCATCTCCACTTATGTTCCCGTATCAAACCTTCGTCTCTGGCCCGCTTATGGGTATTAAATTCATCATAACTTATTTACTCAAGGTAGAGAATTTTACAATTTCAGGAAAAACACGTTCAGAATTTATTTGCAACTAAGATTTCTTCGATTTTGAATCTTCACGACAAATATCTTTCTGCGACGAAGAGATGTTTCACGTATTGATTGCTTGTCTGAGTCAGTGTTCAGAATTCCCTTGATCTCCGATTGTTGTCCCGACACTCGTTCGCTTTGCATACAGCCTTACTTCCTTATTTTATAACTAATTTATTCGTTACGATTCGCTAACCACTCATTTCACGTCGAGATCCTCTGATTTGATGCGCATCATGTTACCATAATCTATCGTACTGATGAGATCCTCGTAACACGAACCACTGTCTGACTTGATGTCTTCACCACGTCCATGTTATCGATGAATTCCTTCTTCCTTACCCGCAGATGTCCATCCTTAATCGGTTTGCAGTCGTATCTATGTTTGTTGTATAATTCCTTGTGCCACACTATTTCATTTCTTTTAAAATCGTCAAAGAAAAAATTCTATGCAAAAGGAGAGTTTTCGAATATGACTTTGTTTGAAAAATGAATAAGGAATAACAATGCCACAAACGATCAGGAGAATTTGTAATTCAGTAAATTAAAGGAAGAAGAATGAGTGAAGATTTAGATGTGAATGAGACAACCATATTCATACTCAAGATGGCCAGTCTTTTGTACTATATGGCATACAGCACATGATTAGGTGGCGTCCCACCCGACTCTTCATCATTTCGATAAAGCGTCATATCACAACACTGCTTGTCTCAATCAGAAATTAGTGATTTGAGGAGAGAAACAATTCAGAAGGAATACAACAAATTTTCTTTCGTCTTCATCTCATATGATTTATCCACAGAAGAAACTTATATGTATCCAAGAATCAAGAAGAACATACACTATCGTATTAAGAAGAGGAATTTCGATGTTGATCACCTTTCACGCTTCACCTAATTATGCCTTCAGAAACCAGTCGAATGAGAGATTCATAATTTTGGTCACATTATATCTTCAAAATGTCATCTGGAAATGCCTCCACATTAAATGCTTTAATGATTTGATTGTAATCGCGTTCCTACAAAATTTATAATTATTACTTCCGATTTCCTTTATGCCACGTAGGGTAACAGTCGATCCCGCAACGGCTCAACTCCGTCGATAGGAATACTATTTTTCTCCATTTATCTGGAAGATTTTTCCATTTCCTTTAGTCATCCGCTGTCCGTTCAAATTATGACTCTCGTTAAATTTTTAATAATTTCATGAATTGGGTAAATAAAATTTTAACATGTTCATTCAATTGTTGGTATTATTTAAACAAAGATTACTCTCGTCTTTCACAAAAACTTTAAACTTTCTTCTTACTAGTGGGTCTACTTGGTCCTCCAGATTAACAATACTGAGTCTATAACCATTCTTCTTTTTAGGTCATTTTCTGTTAATAATAACAAGAACATAAATAGTAATTCAACAACCAAATTGTAAAACTCATTTCATACAAAAATCTTCAGAAAGTTGATTAAGAAAATCTTCTCCGAAATCTCATTTTAAAATTTTGAAAATCATTTATTTGGTCGTCATTACTAGATAAGTTACTTTCTATTTTCTTCATCCGCTAATGAAATATCTAATTAAGGAAATGTCCATATAAGGGTCTCTCCATTTTTGGTACAACTTCTACTCTTCCTTGGATTCTGCTCGCACTTATTAGTTAACGAAACTTCATTTACCGTCGTATATCATTTATTCGCAATTCCATCGTAATGCTGCCATTTAGTACTGTCTCTGATATTCTTGCCATCATTTTTGATGTTATGCTTACAAACATGCAGGCGATTCGATGTTTGGTTTATGGATATGGTCGCATCTTCTTGCTAGTATTACCTATACCTAGTAAGGTAGATATCATTCCTTGCGCAACCCCCGATAAGTGATAGGAATCTTCTCGTAGCGGTGGTGCCTTCGAAACGTGCAATGTTGGTTCTTCATCAGCTTCCATCAACTTGTTGCCTCCAGCGTGATGCTCATCCTACTACCTAATCCTAAGTTATATCGTACCCAAAACTCACCTAGCCTCTCTTACGCAAAATTCTCACAGGACGCATTCACATCTTCTTCAAAACCGCATGAAACGTAGGGTAGCATATCCAGTCTCCGCCGATCGATCGATTCCTCATTACTGTAGGATCGGAGAACTCAGTATACCTATAGCATTGCGATATTCGCCTTACGCTTGCCTCAACAATCTTGGCTTACCAATTCCGTATCGGACCTGCCAATCCTCATTCACACTCAATTCGAACTTAAAATGAGTATGCCTAGGGTCTTTCCTATCTCATATGACCTATCACTCCTATCTTACCCTCACCTATTCTTATTTCAGTGACCAATAACCTGTAGCTCTGATACCAACCGTGACGCTCCAAAATCCGGGGTCAGGATTGGGTGTCACTACATAAATTTAAATAATAATAAAACCTGTATATTAGAATAAATATACAGATAACCCTTCATATTCAGGATCGCTTATAGGTTATAGTATGAAACAAGAATCTAACCTTCTAAAGTTACATTGTCTAGATACAATTTCATTACCTCATTACTAATGTCCTTGTATTGATCACTCTTACATGGTCTAGATACAATTTCATTACCTCATTACTAATGTCCTTGTATTGATCACTCTGACATCTCCAAATTTCTTCAGCTGGAATTGTTTCAATATTTCATCCTTTTGAATTAAATCTTGGTGTGAGTTTGTAGTTATGAACTACTCGGAAAGGAATGCCGTTAATGGCAATCAACAATAAATTAGACTGGACACTAGAAACCAATATATGCACTATAACCTGCTGATCAGCCAGGAGATAGTACAGATCTATACCCAACTGCATAGACCCAACCAACATATGGGGCACCCAGGAAACTATGTCCTAAAGGGGTCCAGTCCATGCCCGACCCATAGGATCCAGTTTATCACTGGTCCTCATGATAACCTTCCAGCCCGTAGAGTATTTTAATATCAAATCATTTTGATTTCAAAGCATCCCAAATCAGGGTTCGCAAATAACCCGAATGAATGGGTATTTTCTCAAGAGAGCAATCGAATTATAGGAACAATAATGAAAAGAACTGGCATAATAAGAGTAATTGTAGCGAATTATAAAACAATTAACTATTCTGAACTTAGAATAGGAGCGAATAAATATTTACAGTATTCTAGGAGAAAGGTTAGGAATACTTGCCTCAATTGATAATCCTCCGATCTTTAACTAGCTGCCATATCACTCAGTCCTGTCGCATCTGCATTACCCTTGCCAGGCTACTTGACCTTTCTTATCATTTACCCTCTTAGTTTTATCTTTATTCTGAAGCCACTCGTTTCAGTACTACACGCAATCAGGCTTTATTTCTACAATCTCTATCTGGCTTTGAACGTCTCGCACTATGTGCATCTATCACAAATCATACTATTCAATGAACTGTCAATATATAATTAACTAGTCTATACACTTATCCCTAACGTCTACCCGCCCGATAATAATAGATAAGAATCACATCTCATTCAGATAACGTTTAAAAGACACACTGATTCATTATTCACATAATACGTACACATAGGGCATGTAATCATATTATCCACATAACACATAATCACGTAATTCATGTAGCATTAAGTTGAATCGTCAAAAGATAGGTCTCGATATGTTTAGAATTGAAATTGGGTCAAAAAGAGTATTTTATTGATCAATAACCGACTCAGAGGGATCCATAAAACAAACGTCCTTTAGATACAAAGGAATTCAGGTCTCGACAATATTTTTAATAGAAGCAAAATATTTTTCTGAGACTAGAGGCATTCGTTTCGTATTAAACGGACGAACGGTTGATTTATTATGAATTTCTGAACATTTTTCAGAATTAAAATGGTCTCCGAATCATTTAATAATTAAATAATATGGTTCAAATACCTAAATATGACTTTAAAATAATTTTATAATAATTATTGAGCCTAGAAAATAATTTAAAATAATATTTTAAAGCTCGAAACTATTTTTCGAAATTTTTAAATCAATTTTAAGTAATTAAATCCAATTAAATAATCAATTAAAATTAATTAATAACTAATTAAATTATTTAATCAATTAAGATTTAAATTAATTGACTAATTAAATAATTAATTATCAACTAATATTAAATAATTAATTAATTAAGATTTTTTTTAATAAAAATAATTTTCAGAAATAAATAATAAATTTTAGAAATTAAAAAAACAAAATTTTTGAATTTATTTTGAGAAATTAAAAATCAGACACATGAATTAAGAATAGCAGCACCGGAAAACGGATTGAAGGGCGGCACAGCGGGGAAGATGACCGGAACCAGGCGAAGAACACGCCGGAATCTGGAAATGTTTTCCAGAAACCGGTGAGTTCTGCTGGTTTCCGGCGAAACCCCGACGAGACTAAAACGAATCCAACCGGGACAAAAATGAGCCCCTTTCGATCCCAAATCGACCCAGCAACACCCCTGTGTACTCTGAAACAACAATCAACGATCCCCGTTAATTTCAGGCCAAAACTCAACTGTCCCCAATACTCAACCATAATTCGCGATTTACATGGCAAATCGAAGTTGGTTTCATTTAAAATCTAACTCAGCGATCAACATAAAAAAACTAACAATTAATTAAAAACAAATTAAATAAGATTCGTCAAAATTCAAGAACTGATCTATAGCCTCTGGTAATTGTTTGATGCCATTAAGTATATGAATCAATTGTAAATGATGCAAGAAAGCTATACCTATCATCAAAACAAGAAAATAACTACTGAATCAAAAAAACCCAATTCGACCCATGAACCCTAGAAATTTGAATTAAAAATTACCCATTGTTAGATGATTTTGATGATTGAAATGAATAGAACAAATCAAGGGCTTCACAACGGTTACTCATACTTTGATTTCTGAGATCCACATCACCTTCAAATTTGACTTTGATTTTCAGAATTCTTTAAGAAAACCAAGAACAACTTTATAGAGGATTTTCAGGAAATCAAACCTCAATTTCTATACGTTATTGAACTCAGTTTTTGACATATAATATATCAAATTGACCAAAAAAATATTATCTACACGATGGAATCATCAAATTATATCAACAACATCAAGAACAAATTTTCAAAATTTAATCATCAAATAATTCGAATATAAATAAATAAATAAGAAAATTACCTTAATTACTGCACTAAAATGGTTGATTGATTCAGAAAGTACTTTTCGAGAGCTTCATTTTGATATGTTACACGCTTGAATCAGAGTTCGATAACGTCCTCGTTCGTGCATTTGATTCTCAAGAACGTATAATTTTTAGGGTTTTTCTCTGTATTTACTGTATTTTTACTGGTTGTAAATGAATAAACGAATAAAATGAAATAAGAAATATGCTCTTTATATTTACGGAATATTGGTTCGTTCTGGATCGTTTTGGATCGTTAAATTAGTTGCTTAGCCGCTAAGTAACTACAATAACAATCCGTTTTGATATCAGTTTCGGATAATTATCCCAACCGGGCTTTTTATAAAACACTTTATATGAAAATAATGTAATATTATTCCGTCTTTTGAGAATACGGGTTTTGTTGATTCGCCGAAATGATTATCGTATCGAAAATCTTGCGCCGGGCCTCGCACGGGTCAAACCGTAATCCGGATCGAAAAAGTCAAAACACGGAAAATGTCCGGAATTACTAGATTAGGTTAGCAAGGAGTTTTCGGAAGAGTTTCGGGTTGTAAAAACGTAAAAACAGTTGAAGTCTAACGATTCCCGGCTTTATAAAATAATTTTGTAATTATTCAGAAAATAATTAATAAATTCATAAATAATTATAAAATCATATAACACTCCAAAAATTACCAGAAAAAATACCTTAATTATCTATATTTTATTCTGGACATATTAAAATTATCATACTCACATTTTATTACATACAAACATCCAAATATTATTATCAAATATCAGATAATTCACCAAAAATTCATATAATATCCACATAATAATCATATATTGATACAAATAATTACACGATATTTTCCGGATGTTACACTTTTTGGTGTTGGTATCTGTAGTGGCTTGAAGAGTTGTCTGAGTTTGATGGATAAGCTTGAAAAGAGTTGATTTAAAGTGATGGTCACTGCAGTCTTTGCTAAACATCCAGTATGGAGTGTTTGTGCTTGAGCTAGGTATAGCACCCTCCAAACACGGGTCAGAAGTTTGGGGTTCACAACACACACATACACCTTATATAAACCTGTTTATGAAAATAATATGAACAATGACCCTACTTACCATAATCCACGGATCGCAACAGGTTAAAGTATGAAAACAAGCCACAACCTTAACTTTTATTACATCTTACCAAATCCCATCTAGTTCAACTTACAACTGATAATGAAATCATTCTTACAATCTTGCATAACTCAACTACAATATATAGCTCATTCTAGCTTGATCTATCTTAGCATTAAAAACCCCAGCTCTCGCACTGGACTGAGATTCCTTGCTACCAACAATTTCCCTTTTCAACTATAGAATATCATAAACAGAATTGCAAGAGTGAGCTAACTAGCTCATCAAGTCATAATAGCCATGACCGAGATTAAACAATTATCAATTGGAATGATTCATAGGAATCAGATTTCTAAATAAGCAATGATTAGAATTGGATATTCATTTTTATTTTAAAACCCAAGGTTAGGCTGCTGATCAGTCACGCACTAACCCCGAGCAATGCAAACATCTTTGCTCTATATACTGGATCCAAGACACACATTGGCCTAATATGACCACGAATCTGGTCTAACCATGAATCTGGTCCATATTTATAAAACAATATAATTCTTAAACAATAACAGAATAAGCAATGTAATGCAATAAACAGAATTAAAATCAACATTTGCCTTTCAAGCGTAAGGTAATTCACAATACCGTAAAGGTATTACCAGATGTATTCAAGAGTTTGGTTCCAAGGTGGTGGAAGAGTTGGATAAAAAGAGAACAAGATTCGTATGATATTGATATAGGATATGAAGGTTTGTATAATAAACAATTCCAAATCAAGGATCTGTATATGAGGCATAGGTATTTGTGGAGTAATATCGTTTATCTGTGACCGATATCTGCGTATTCATAATCAATGGTTTCCAAAGAATAAGGCTCATGGCTCAAAGATCAATAAGTCAAATCAGGATTTAGGTTCTGTATTTCAAAACATTTAAAATATAAAACAGAATTATTTTAAAAACTAGCAACATGTTACGATAAAGTTCAAGAATAATTGCAATATATCTGAAGAAAGGTTTAGAAGAACTTGCCTTATCATAGATGATTTCCAACTTTACTTGTACTTATTCAACAGTTCTACTCATCAATCACTTTCCTTCTTTTTCTATTTCGTGCTGCTAATCATTTGCTTTCTTTTTCTATGCTTCAATTTTATTTACTGATCACTGGCTTTCCTTTCTACACCTTGCCTTCTATGCTAGGCATCACAATTACCTATCAATACTCAATCTCATATTATTATGATCGTCACATAGACGTCATAAGCTTTCATCTACCCTTCGTTTTACCCAAATCCGATTTACGGATTGAAAGTTATAACCAAAACAGTCATATAATGCACATACCATCATATTACACATCAATCAGATTACATATAACACGTAGCACGTAATATATTCGAATAAAATATTTATTCAAAGAAGACTCAAGGTAAAAATGATTTTTTAGATATTAATACGAATTTTTGAACATTTTTCGGAATTAAAACGGGTCTCCGAATTATTTTATAATTAAATAACAGGGTTCGAATACCCGAATCTGACTTTAAAATGATTTAATAATAATTATCAAGCTTTGAAAACAATTTCAAATAAAATTTTAAAGCTCGAAACTATTTTTCATGATTTTTAAATTAAAAGAATTCAATAAATCTAATTAATTAATCAATTAAATATAATTAATAACTAACTAAATCAATTAATCAATTAACAATTAATATTAATTGATTAATTAAATAATTAATTATCAATTACAAATTAATTAATTAAATATTTAAATTCAATTTTGAATTTAAAATGATTTCAAAATTGAAAATATTGATTTTTGGAATTTAAACAATTAAAACAAATTTCAAAAAAAATAATATAAAAAGAAATCAGATTTTTATAACTTTTAAAAATTAAATCTGATTTTTAAAAGATTTTAAAACAAGGGTATTAAAATTGCAAGTTTTTACAAACCACGGGGGTTAAACTGTAATTTTACAATCTCCCCCCCCCCGGTCGCCGGAAGCCATGGTCGCCGGCCATGAGCTTTGCCGGCGACTGCAACATTGCCCAGAATTCAACCAGCAACTGCAGATTGATAGAACATAGTATCCTGAGTAATTTCCTTACCCCCCAACTTCCCGGAAACCCTGCCAATCATCGGGAAAACTTCGACGAACTTTCTGACGCCGGCGAGCAGCGTTTTTCCAGTGAATCACGTTCCAGGGCAACCAGGCATCGTCTATTGCTTTCAGATATATCAATCAACTCATTTTTTAACGATATATTCATCTGTATAATCCATTTCAATCAATAACCCTTAAAATTAAAACGCCCAAATTTCAATTAAAACTGTTCTTGAACAAGAACCCTAATTTCATTTTCCGAGAATCAAAGCCACTTTTCTACATGATGTGAAGCTCAAAATCTGACATATTATATACCAAAATGATCAGAAAAATATTATCTACATGATTATGGCATCAAACCATATCAACAACATCAAGACCAAATTTTCATATTTAAATCCTTATTAAATTCGAATTAAAACAATAAATCAGAAGATTACCTGAGATTTCTGGGTATGAATTAATGATGGATTACGATTCTATATTTTGAGAGCTTCGTTTTGTTATATTACACGCTTGAATCGAAGTTCGGTAACGTCCTTGTTCGTGCATTTGATTCTCAAGAACGTATCATTTTCTAGGGTTTTTCTCTGTATTTACCTAAGATTACTGGTTGTAAATGAATAAACGAATAAAATAAAATAAGAAATAGGCTATTTATATTTACGGAATATTGGTTCATTCTGGCTCGTTTTGGATCGAGAAATTAGTTGCTTAACCGCTAAGTAACTGCAATAACGATCCAATTTGATATCAGTTTTGGATAATTATCAAAACCGGGCTTCTTATATTACACTTTATACGATAATAATGTAATAGTATCCCGTCTTTTGAGAAAACGGGCTTTAAGGGTTTATAAAATTGGTTAGCGTATCGAAAAGTTTGCGCCGGGACGCGCACGGGTCAAACCGTAATCCAGATTGAAAAAGTTGAAACACGGAAAATGTCCAGAATTATCGGATTAGGTTAGGAAGGAGTTTTTGGAAGACTTTCGGGTTGTTAAAACGTTAAAACGGTTGAAGTTGGATGATTCTCGGCTTGATAAAATATTTTCTGTAATTATTCAGAAAATAATTAATAATTTCACAAATCAATATAAAATCATATAGAAGTTCAAAAATTACCAGAAAAATATCACAATTATCCATATTTTATTCTGGACATAATAAAATTAACATACTCTCATCTTATCACATATAAACATTCACATATCAATACTAACCATCAAATAATTCACCAAAAATCACATAATAATCATTTATTGATAATAATAATTACACGCGATATCCCGGATATTACATCCTTCCCCCTTAAAAGGATTCTGTCCTCAGAATCTGCTAAGGATCAGATAATGATACATTCAAGTATCTCACTTCCATTTTTCTCAGGTTGATCCCTCAATCTTTCAACTTTTCATAAAAAAAAAATTCTCACAATATCAATCATTACTCAACAGCCTCTGGCTGTCACCATAATCTATTAGTTACTCATATAACTCAACTCAAGCCTCCATTTTATATATATGGAGCTAAGTTTCTCCTTCTGAGTATACACATATAAACATCCTATGAACCTGCTATACGTATGGCTGTGAAGCCAACTCACTTATACTCTTCTTGTCTATCTTATCGTCACAAAAGGACGAACATAATGCATATTAACCATCTTTCCTTTCTGATTCTAATATTTCATGCTCATTAACGCTTTTAACATTTACCGATGGTTGAACTTCATTTCCACGTGTTTCTTTGTTCAATTAGCCTAACTTGTATTTGCTTCCCATCGCATTACGGCTCTTTAATCATTCCTTTACTCTTCTTGTTCATCTGCGAGTGATATACTGAGACCATGGCGTATTCTATTTCTAACGTTCTCGAAATTATTCTAGAATTAAGAATTAACGACAAAACCTTGACTGGATACGATTTACGTACGAACTTATCATCATGCCTTAATTTCTTTGAATCACCACCAAGTATGTTTGCCGAGCGAAAATCTCTTATTATTTAAAAGAAAATATACTTACCTGGAGGCATCACCTATGTTAGGTCACACACACTGTAGAGGGGGTGAATACAGTGTATAATACAATCAAATCGAACTTTAATATCTTAAGTAACAGAAAACAAACTTTATTGAAACAATAAACTCTGTTACAGTATGGAACTGTTACCTCTTAGTGATGAACAAATATCACGAGAGCTGCTAGGGTTACAATGAATAATCTTCTTGAATATGATAACACTTATAGTGTAAACCCTATGTCTGTGTTTATAAACTACACAGTTACAAGATAATCGCTAATTGATATGGAATATAATTCTGCTTCCTAAAATATATCAATCAGATATCTATTCTTCCAAGTATTCCATTCTTCACGGAACTCCTTCTTCATGCATATCTCTTCTTATGTTTATCTCGATCTTCTTTCCTTTAATCAGCTACTGTCCTTATCTGAACGTCCTTCAGCACTTAAGTTCTGATATCTAACTTCTGATGATTATCTCCTGATAATATAAGTACTGATATCCTTAAGTCCTGACTTCCAGTATAAGTACTGATTAATAGTTAAGTACTGATTTATCCTGTTAAGTAAGATATGAAATCTAAATATAAATCATATTAGCCATGACATTATCAAATATATCTAACAATCTCCCCCAACTTGTAAATTAGCATAATATACAAGTTTAACAGATATTTGATGATGTCAAAAACATTAAGTACAAATACATGAGAATTAGACTAGATAACTACAACTTACAGTCCTTAAAGCTTTACCAATATTTAACTTCTGATAACAACTTCAGTCTGTACAAATATCAGAATTTAAGCAGTTGTAGATCTTTGACTAGGCTTCATTATCTGATCTCTCTAATGTCAGGAGTTGTTCTGAGATAGTTCTTCAACAAACATCTCTCAGCATATCTAAGTTCATCAATCATTCTCCTTTTGGCATCTTTAAGCTATGCAGTATCTTCATCAATTTAAAAGATTGCAGCTCTGAGATCATTGATCTTTGCTTTTCTTATATCCTGATCCAGTCTGATCAAATAAGCTTTATCAGACTCAAGATTGAATTCCACAGCCCTGTACCCTAGAAAGGTAGTTATAATTTGAGCAGAATTGGGCTTCATTTCAACTATATCACCCTTGTGATCTCTATACTTTGGAACGTATGTGCTGTTAGACTTAACAGAATAAAGCCTTTTCTGTCTCTGAATCTGATCCTTCAAATAGTTTGCAGCAGTCCCTATCAATCTGTCATCCACTTGAAGTAAGAATAGTACATGCTCCAATTCTTTAAAATACTTCAGTGGAATGGCATTTTGTCTTATATGATAGACCCTACCACCTGTCATAAAATACAACAAGATGTATTCTTTCAAGTAGGTATGGTAAACCATTTGTACAGATTCTAGTTGATTCAATCTCTCAGGAGTTGCTCCAATACCTGGTTCACTCAAGGAAGTTGGATCATTAGTAGTGTTATGTATTCTTCTTTCATTAGCACTTCCCAATCCAGTTTTATCTCTTGCTTCCTTTCCAGTAACTACTCTAGCTTCAAAACTACTTGCAGTAGTCTTCAAAGATTGAGTCTGTTTTGCTTTAGTGAATCCCGGTAGGAGTGTCTTTGACCTATCTTCTGATATCAAGTTAACTTGAGCTATGTCAGAGGTTACTTGCTTCTTCTGAATATCAGAACTTACAATTTCTTGACTCTGAACAACTTGAGCCATGTCAGAGGTTGTTTTAAGAACTTTTCTTGAAGTCAGATGAAGATCATCCTTTCCATCAGTAATTTTTTCATTCTCAGGAGGCACATAAACCTTGATAGGTTCACCAACCTTTTCTTTAACCTTGGATCTTGGATCTATCTGCGGTTGTGATTTAGCCAATATTGCTTCAGTATGTGTCCTTTCTTTGATCACAATGCCTTTGAGTTTTGGAAGTGGCTTTTTACCATAAGCTTCAGATTTAGATGCAACTTTCTCTGATTTAAGTCTGGCTTCTTCTTCCATTAAACTCTCCAAGTCCATTCCTGGATTTTCCTGAAGAAATAACTGTCTTGACATTTCCTCATCAAGATCTAAAAGTTCATCAAAACTTATCCTTTTACCAGTAGCAGAACTTATTCTTTTCCCAGTATCAGAACTTGTCTTGTGACTTGTGATTTCAGCTTGTCTTGATGTGAATCCTCTACCTTGACTATGACCTCTACCCATTCCAGAGCTTCCTCGATCATCTTTTCCATCATCCTTCCCTTTTAGTGTCTTGTCAGTCTTGCATTTGGACTTAATTACTTTCTCCCCCTTTTTGGCATCAGCAGGTAATAGAAGAGAGACAAGCAATTCTACTGAAGATTGGATTTCATTAAGTTTTGATTGCTGAGAAGCTTGATTTTTCAGAATATCACCAATCTGAGCTTGTTGATGATCTTGAGTCTTCTCAATAGAAGCAATCCTGTCAAAGGTAGGTTGGAAGAACTTTTTCTTATCAATTTTCCAAACTTCTCCTTGCTTAATAAATTCTTCATGAATCTTGTGTAGCTCTGCACGAGTTGTTGAATGAAGACCTTATAGATGTTTAGTACTCAATGCAGTGACTCTAAGCTGGGTTTTGAAATCATCAGAATTTAACATTTCATCAGCTTTAGTCAAGTGCTCAGCAAGATGAATATCATTTGGAACACATGAAACTGAGTTCCATTCCTTAGTCCACTCCCGTCCTGCAGGAGTTTCACTCCAAGGCACTGGTGCTTCTCGGGTAACAAACTTCTTAATAAGTTCAGACTTAAGAATAGTTTGTTGAGGAGCATGTCCTAAAGGACCTGCTGTATCAGCATCTGCAGTTGGAGCAGCATCACCAGTATCTCCAGCATTTGCAGCATCAGAACTTAAAGAATCAGTATCTTCTGATAAGACAACAGTGTGTATAGCAAAGGAGGCTTCAGCATCCTCTAATTGCTGATCTGGTTCTAAGTTCTGATCAACAGCCATATCCTGATGCTCACCTAAAGTCTGATCATCAGCATCTTGATGCAGAGAAGGTGTTGTAGATAACTCTGGAGTTTGAACAGCATCAGTAACAGGTGTTGTTGAAGAATTAGTTGTTGTTGGAGCTTCTAAGAGAATTACTTCAGGCACAACCAAGTTTTGAACATCAATATCAGCACTTGTACCTGGATCAACAGGAGACACAGATGGTGTGGTAGCCTTTTCAGAAACAACTTCCTTAGATGGAGTTGATGGAGAAGAAGTGACTGTAGCAAATTCCTTGTCTTGTGAGATCAGAGATTCCTGATCCCCTTCCTTAGCTGCTTCCTCTTCATCATCTGAAACTGGCCTTTTTGCCCTCTATTTCTTGTATCTCTTTGTTGATTTGGATTCCTTGGGAGTTTCAGGAACTGTCATTCTTCTAAGCCTTTTGAGAAGCCTAGATCCCCCAATTCCAGAATTCTTCTGAGAAGTCTCTTTCTCAGCTTCACTTACAACAGGTTCCGAAGAAGGAACCTGGTCCTCAGTATCAGATTCATCTCTCAAGGCAATCTTCCTTTTCTTCTGAAGTGTTTTAGGAACAGTCTTTATCTTCTTAGATTTAGAAGATGAAGGCTTCACAGTAGGTGTTGAGGGATGAGGTTCTGATGGTTGAACATCAGGAAAAAGTGCAGTGTACTTAACAGGGTCATAGGTGATTAAGGCTTGTTTGACAGATAAAGGTATTAAGAGGGGTCTTAACACAGCCTTCTTATTATCAGTAGATAATAAGTCAGTGAAAGCTCTTTTAGCAATTCTGAAGGATGGAATTAAATCACCAAAATTTTGGGGCTGATTACAACAGAACTTATAAATAAGCTAAAAAAATCTGGAAAAATATACAGTATTTCGATCTTCTGTCATCCTATCCCTAATAAAACCTAAGACCGCACTTGCATAATCAAAATCAGTTTGATTTATAAGAGCATACCCAATTTGTTGGCTGAATATGGGAATTGCATCAAAATTTGAGCATTTATTGGCGAAAGCCTTGGTAATGCAGTCAAAGAAGAAACTCCATTCCCTCCTCATGAAAGATCTCTTCAACTTGCCAAGTTTTGCCAATGTTCCCTCATATCCTAGACTGGCCATCATGTTCTGAAGAACTGCTTCGTCAACCGTAGAATAAACACAGTTCCGAACCGTAGACAAAGTCACAACATACTCATTTTCCCCTAATGAAAAGATAATACTCGGGGACCCTTGAGCACCACCATCATCATATACTCCATTCCTCCAGAACTCCAGTACTTGAACTCCAGAGACCGATTCAGGCTCAGTTAAAGCGTACCCAATATCAGAATTAGTGAGAAAGTCCTGAATGAAATGAAGTTCAGAGGGTGCCTCTGACGTGTTGAGTATAGCAGAGAAGTTATTAGGAACAAACTTTGCTCCATGGAAGATTATGTCCTTGGGTGCCATTAAAATTTGAGAGAAATACGGTTGCCTGTATTGTGTTTGAAAAAATGTCTATATGAAAAATTGTCAGTAGATGAGAAAGGATGAAAGTAAAGAGAGAGAGATAAAAGAGAAAAGTAAATAAAAGATTTGACAATCTTCTCTCTCTGTTACTTATACACAAAAAGTAACCGTTGGGACACCTGTAATATCCGGGATATATCGTGTAATTATTTTTGCTATTATATAATTATTATGTGTGTTCAGTATCTATTCTGTGAGTTAATTGTTAAGTGTTATCTGTACTTGAATATTCAAAAATAATATTAATTGAGTATTTTAATTTTTATATGTCCAAAATAAAATTTAGATAATTGACATATCTTCCTAATTATTTTTATGTTGGTTTATGGATTTATAAGAATCATATAAAATTTCTAAAATCTTTTTCCGGGTAATTAAAATCTATTTTATAAAAACGGGAACCAACCGACGTCAACCGTCGTTACGTTTTTGGAACCCGAAACTCTTTCGAGAACTCCTTCCTAACCTAATTGTAATATTCCGAGCATATTCCATGTTTCGACTTTTTCGATCCGGCGTACGGTTTGTCCTGCGCGGGTCCCGGCGCAACATTTTCGATACAATATTCGTTTCGGTAAATCAATAAAACCCGTATTTTCGATAAACGGGAGCTTTTTATTAAACTATCACAATTATCACTTCGTAATACGTGTAACCAGGCGCTGAGACCAAGACCGCAGTACAAATTGTACTGATTTGGATAATTATCCCGAAAACCGATACCGTTTGGATCAGTTTTTACAAATAAATGTACCGTTTTATATCCGAAATGATCCAACGGGATACTAATTTTCCGTAATTATAAATAGCCTTTTACCGTATTTTATATCGTATCAAAATCATTTGCAGACAGATAATTATATAATTTTTAGAGAAAAGCACTAATTACATAAACTGTTCTAAGAATCAAACAGCAAAACGAAGGCGTTACCGATCTCTGTTTTCAAAGCTTGAGTAACCAAAACGAAGGATTTGAGGTGTTCTATCAGATTCTGAGCTTTGTTTCACTGCAGAAATCAAGGTTATTTTTCTAAAAATTTATTTATTTTCGAATTTATTTTATTAAAAATATGAATTTTTGTTCGGAAGATTGTTTGTATGATGTGATGATTGCATGTTGTAGAGCTTGTTTTCCTGATGATTTTCATATGTCATACGTCTAATTTGGAGTTCAATAACATGCTCAAAAGTGGGTTTAATTTTCGAATTTCAAAATTAGGGTTTATAACCCGTATGAATGTTCTTAATTGAAATTTGGGGATTTCTTATTCTGTGATAGATTGATGTTGTGTTATAGTGGGGTGTGTTCTCTGTGAAATTTGCAATCTAGTCGTATAAGTTTCATGAACCAACGAGGTCTGTAGAGAAGGGAGTTGTGTTTTGAAGTTTTCCGATGTTCGCCGGAAACTGGAAAACTTCACGGCCAAATTCCGGCCAACTCAGGGATTGTTAGGTTGTTTTGATTGCATGATTGTATTCCTGGTAATTTGTAGATGTGATCTGGAGCTTGTGGTAAGGTGAGGAGGTCGGAATTGTGTTATCCGGCGAACCCGACTGTTTTCCGGCGACGGGGTATAAATATGCAGTTTGGTCCCTGGACTTTTGGGGACGATACAGTTAGGTCCCTGAAGTTTCCAGACTTTGCAAATTTAGGATTCCTGTTTATAAAATGTTTAAAAATCATATTTCCTATTTATTTTTATTATAAAAATTCATTTTTAATTTTTGAAAATTCTAAAAATTATTATTTTAATTCTGAAAATTATTTTTAATTCACAAATAAATCTAAATTAATTAGTTAATTAATTTCAGTTAATTTATAATTGATTAATTGGTCAATTAATTCAAAAATTAATTGATTAATTGATTTAATTAATTATTAATTGATTTTAATTAGTTATTTAATTAGATTTAATTATTTAAAAATGATTTAAAAATTCTGAAAAATAGTTTCGAGCTTTAAAATATTATTCTAAATTATTTCCAAGGCTCGATAATTATTCTAAAATTATTTCGGAGCCAGAATGGGTCAACCGAGCCCTGTTTATTAACCCGAAATTGATTCAACGACCCGTTTTAATTCCGAAAAATGTTTTAAAAATCATTTTAAATACCAGAAAGCCTATTTATGACCCGAGACTTCTTTATAAATAATATATCATTGATTACGTGATGTATTATGTGCTATATGTGACTTGTTAATTGACTATCGGTCTATATATTCGGTGTTTACTTGATTATTGCATAACTTTCAATCCGTTAATCAGATTTGGGTAAAACGAAGGGTAGATAGAAGTATGTGTTGAATAGAATTCCATGAGTAAATTATTGATAGATGCTTATGATATGTAAGCAGAAGAGGCAAGATGTAGGAAAGGGAAACAGGTAGTTGAGGAGTAAAACGGTTGTGATTGGAAGCGAGTGCAGTGTAGTAAGCTAATACCAGGCAAGTGTTCTGAACTTTCTCGAGATATTGTAGTACTTGATAATCCTGTGATATTACAAGTGCTTTGAAGCACAGAAACCTAAATCCTGATTTCAGTTATTGTCCTTGAGCCATGAATCATATTCTTTCTAATCCATTGATTATTGTATACCCAAACAAGAACCACAAATCTACGATACTACTCTACAAATACATGCAAACAAAATCCCAAACACTGAACTGAATTACTTGTACATTCACTCATTATATCCTATGCTTTGAAAGCCTAAATCTTTGAAACCCTGAAATGTTGATTCCTTTGTTATCCAATTCTTTCATTACCCAGCATCCAAGCTTTTAAATTGCCTTATTGATCCTTACAAGGATTGAAACCCTTTCATTGTTAAACATTTATTGTTGTTAATGATTTCGGTTATTGTTTATTATTGCATATTCTGTTATTATGTTAGAATTGGATTGTTTTTTATAAAATTGTGGACCAGATTCGTGGTCAGACCATATAATGGTCAAGTTAGGCCAATGTGTGCCTTGGATCCAGTAGTTAGAGCAATGCTGTGTACCTTGCTCGGGGTTAGTGCGTGACTGATCAGCAGCCTAACCTTGGTTTTTAAATTAAAAGTATAATATCCAATTCTAAATCATAATCCATTGTTCACTTGATATCATAACCAAATTCACTTGATGATCATTATTCTCAGTTTTGTCATTGTGACTTGCTGAGCTAGTTAGCTCATTTGTGCGATGTTGTTTATATTCTTTCCAGTTAAAAAGGAACCAGTTGATAAAGAGGATCCCCAGTCCAGCGCGAGAGCTAGGGGTTCAGATTGAGAAAGCTGAGCTAGTAGGCTTCTTTTGGAATAATTTAAGTTTGTAAAAGTTTGTAATAATGTTTAATACTCAGTTTGAGTTTGAAATAGTTGGGATTTGAACGGTTTGTAATATATTAGTGTGTTTGGCTTGTGTGCATACTTTAACCTGTTGCGGTCCGTGGTGGTTGGTAAGTAGGGTCATTGCATATATTATTATTATCTTTATTATTGTTATAAGCAGGTTATAATTAAGGTGTGTGTGTGGACCCCAAACTTCTGACCCGGGTTTGGAGGGCGCCACAACACCTGTCAGACATGCAGTAATAACGGATAGTTACTGGGCTCGAGAAAACAGTAATCATTACTTACCCACTTGCCTGTTTTCAAGGAAAAACCGTTCCATTTACCCAGATATTCCATTAATCAAGGTGAAACAGTTTTAATTCAAAATTGAAATCGTTTCCACTTATTTAATTAATTTTCACTGCAACATTAATATTCTGAAAAGAAATCAAGTGAAAATGACCAAGATAAATCATATGAGTAAGTACTGATAAAGGAAAATCAGAACTTAAATTAAAACAGAATTTATATGGTCATTAGAATATGAATATCTATCAGGATTTATCAATGCATTACAAAGTATCTCAGAGATAAAATCTTGAAATAAAAACAAATTTCATTAATATATCAAGTGAATACATTCATGAAATTGAAATTACATCAGCACTTGTACAAGATTTCCCTAAGCTACTAAACCTAACGTCAACCGCCTTTGTCCTAGCTCAAGAAGCAGGGCAAGGCTGATGATGAAGAACAAACAGGAAGAAGAAAATAAATCATTTCTTCTTCCTACTCTCGACAAAGATAATGGCGAGTCGGATGATTCGCTCTTGCTGGCGGAGAGCTTCCAGCCTTTCCTCCTCTAATCACTCCAGATGGCGATGGTAATCTATATAGAAGAACATGAGGTGGGTCAGTACCTCCTGTGGGACAGAGTCCCATATCTCCTCAGGAATGGTCGTGACGTGCCATTCCTGCTGCCAGTCAGCACAGCTTAGCTCTATATTAAATGTTTGGTAATTCAAAAACATGTTGTATCTGACCATTGTGTTTTTGAAAGAAAAAGTATGAAGGTAAGTTTGTGAGAAAGAATTTGATGGGAAGGCTGATGTGAAGTGGTTGCTTATATAGGCAAGTGAATGCCAGGAGATGCAAAGGAATTTAATGCTAACAGGTAGAATTAATTCTACCTCCTCTCCCCAGACTTGGAAAAAGAATAACATTCATTGGAAAGAGAAAACATGGTTTAATGCGCACAAGAAACAAGTAAAAGTGAACTGTTCAAGTACGAATACCATTAACCCTAACCATAGTGACTATTAATCTTCCACTTCAACATATTCTAGTTTGAACCGAGACTATTATCAAATTTTATCCACAGATAAGTCAAGTAAAGAATTTAGACTGTAATATCAGAACTTAGACTTATATCAGAACTTAACAGTCATCAGAATATAATTTCTTAACTCGAAAAAGGAACGCTTATCTGGGTAAATCCTCATACAAGTTCTGAGTTTTACTCTTCAGAACTTAATCTTCGGAATATGCAACCAGAACTTGTCCTCAGAATTAGTGCAAAATGACACAATGACTATTTATCGAAAACAACATAGACCACCACAATAATTTTCATCATTCAGATGGAGTGATTAGTGTGTGCATCAAGCTAAATAGCAGACAAAGAGTAAAGTCTGATTCACTTCAGTACATCTTAGAAATAAGGCATAACTAAAATTTTGCTAAAGAGCTGTCATTATCCTGAAACCTACTGATGAATGAGTTCATGTTTGTGTCCACCTCAACTGTTTTGTGCTAATTTTATGCATCTTTTTAAATTCTATTTTACAGTGGCTTCTCAGTGTAAGTGAGTCAGACTGCTTATCAGAATTTATGCTATTATCAGAGTATTTCTCCAGTAATCATAGAGTGTGAAAAGTCACCAAGAAAATATTTTGCTTTTCTAATGCATATTTACTTAATACCAGCAATGCACTTGGGTCGTCCCTTCCACATTTTTACTCTAGATCTCAAAGGAGTGCCTGATTTTATTCTTTGATCCTTTTGCTTTTTCTTTTGATAAGTGAGGTTTATCAGCACTTAGTACATTCAGCAGTTTTACTAGTATCAGAAATTAACAGATGAGTAGCATTATTCTAATTTGTGACTTAGTAATAAGATAAACAAAGTAAACTCAACTAAGCTCAATTATCAGAATTTGCTTGTGTCATAAGATTTCCACAGAAATAATTACTTCTTACATGGGATCATTTGTTTATTGAAGACTACTAGGTCAGTATCTAGCACAGTTATCCTCATAGGATTGAATAGTTAGTTAAACAGACATATCACTTATCAGAGTTTAGAAACATATATCAGACAACAATCAGTACTTAAACGCATATTTCAATTAATCACAGAATACATAAAGAGATTACATTCTATAAATACTGATCATAAAGTCTGATGCATCAGAACAAAACTAGGCAGATTTAGAAAAAGAACCCGAAACCATTCCAAGTTCATTTACCAATCTTGTAAAAGTGGCTTTACACAGTGGTTTTGTGAAGATATCTGCTAGTTGTTGATCTGTTGGAACAAAGTGCAATTCCACTGTACCTTCATCCACATGTTCCCTTATGAAGTGGTACCTGATGCTGATGTGCTTTGTCATAGAGTGTTGAACTGGATTACCTGTCATATCAATAGCACTTTGATTATCACAGTAAATAGGGATTTTGAAATATGTTAACCCATAATCCAGTAACTGATTCTTCATCCAAAGAATCTGTGCACAACAGCTTCCTACAGCAATATACTCTGCTTCTGCAGTTGATGTGGAAATTGACTTTTGTTTCTTGCTGAACCAAGAAACCAATCTGCCTCCAAGGAATTGGCAGTTTCCACTTGTGCTTTTCCTGTCAATTTTGCAACCTGCAAAATCTGCATCTGGGTAACCTATTAGTTTAAAATCTGATTCTCTAGGATACCACAATCCCAGATCAGCTGTTCCTTTAAGATACTTAAAAATTCTTTTCACAGCTGTTAAGTGAGGTTCTCTTGGATCTGCTTGAAATCTTGTACAAAGACAGGTAGCATACATGATATCAGGTCTACTAGCAGTTAGATAGAGTAGAGAGCCAATCATACCTCTATAATCAGTAATATCTACTGATTTACCAGTATCCTTATCCAGTTTTGTTGCAGTGGCCATGGGAGTGGATGCACTTGAACAATCTTGCATTCCAAATTTCTTCAGCAAGTTTCTGGTGTACTTAGTTTGACAAATAAAAGTGCCTTCTTCATTCTGCTTGACTTGAAGGCCCAGAAAATAGCTAAGTTCCCCCATCATACTCATCTGATATCTTGACTGCATCAGTTTGGCAAACTTCTTGCAAAGTCTGTCATTTGTAGACCCAAAAATGATATCATCAACATAAATCTGGACCAGAAGTAAGTCCTTTCCATGGTTGAGGTAGAACAGTGTTTTGTCTATTATTCCTCTGTTGAATCCACTTTCCAGAAGAAACTGAGCTAAAGTCTCATACCATGCTCTAGGAGCTTGCTTAAGTCCATAAAGTGCTTTATCAAGCCTGTAGACATAATCTGGATGTTTGGAATCTACAAAGCCTGGAGGTTGTTCAACATATACTTCCTCCTCCAATTCTTCATTGAGAAAAGCACTTTTCACATCCATTTGATAGACAGTAAACTTTTTGTGAGCAGCATAAGCCAAAAATATCCTTATGGCTTCTAACCTAGCAACTGGTGCAAATGTTTCATCATAATCAATTCCCTCCTGTTGAGAATATCCTTTTGCAACCAGCCTTGCCTTATTCCTTGTAATTATGCCATCACTGTTAGTTTTGTTTCTAAATACCCACTTTGTACCAACAACAGATCTATTCTTTGGTCTTGGCACTAGGGTCCAGACTTTGTTTCTTTCAAATTCATTTAACTCTTCCGGCATTGCTTGCACCCAATCAGCATCTTGAAGAGCTTCTTCCACTTTCTTTGGCTCAGTCTGAGAGAGAAAAGAATTTTAAAGACATTCATTTGAAGTACCTGTTCTAGTTCTGATACCTGCATCAGGATTTCCAATTATCAAATCAGGTGTATGTGATTTTGTCCACTTCCTTGCAGATGGAAGGTTTTCTCTAGAACTGGATGCTCCCCCATGATCTATGCTGTCTTTATTTTCATTTTCTGATGCTCCCCCTGAAACTATGCTCTCTGAGTTGGATTCTTCAGAATTTAGATTTTCAGCACTATCAGAACTTGGCTTATCAGAACTTGACGAATCAGAACTTGAAGAGCCGGATGTATGTTCTGATGTTTCTTGAGATGTGGTAAGATATTGAGTATGCTCCCCCTGCATAGGTGCATCTTCCTTTGACGTAGTCACCATAGTTTCAATAACATCAGAGTTTAATCCTTCAGAGTTTACAGTATCAGGACTTAGACTGTCAGGATTTTCAGTATCAGAATTTGAGTCTTCATTTTCAAATCTCAGCTGATCATGGTCAATGAAATCTTCAAGACCAGTAATCTTCTTGTCATCAAAAGAGACATTGATAGATTCCATGACCACTTTTGTTCTCAAATTATAGACTCTGAAGGCTTTTGTGGAAAGTGGATATCCAACAAAGATTTCTTCATCAGCTTTTAGATCAAACTTGGATAACTGTTCAGGATGAGTCTTGAGAACAAAACACTTGCATCCAAATACATGAAAGTACTTCAGATTTGGATTCTTTTTCTTCACCATCTCATATGGTGTTTTTCCATGCTTGTTAATGAGTGTTGCATTTTGAGTAAAATAAGCAGTCTGCACAGCTTCAGCCCAGATCAATCAAGATAGATGCAGTTTCACTTTTTGTGTGCAAGAAATACACCCATGTGTATCTGGTGAACTCATCCACTATGACCAACATATATTTCTTCTTTGCAATAGACATGCCATTCACTGGACCAAATAGATCAATATGTAGTAGATGATAAGGCACAAGAATTGATGATTCAGTTTTGCTCTTAAATGAAGATTTTCTTTGTTTGGCTTTCTGACAAGAATCACAAAGGCCATCAGGAGCAAATATTGACTTTGGCAGTCCTCTCACAAGATCTTTCTTGACCAGTTCATTTATATTGTTGAAATTTAAATGAGAGAGTTTCTTGTGCCAATTCCAGCTTTCTTCAATTGATGCTCTACTCATCAGACAAATTGCAGAACCATCAGTACTTGTTGAAAGCTTAGCTTCATAAATGTTACCACACCTGTATCCTTTCAGAACAACTTTGCCTTTAGATTTACTCACAATTTCACAGTGTTCTTCAAAGAAATCAACATGATAACCTCTGTCACAGATTTGACTTATACTCAGCAGATTGTGTTTAAGTCCTGAGACTAGAGCTACTTCTTTAATTATGACATTCCCCAGATTGATATTGCCATATCCCAATGTTTTTCCAATGTTGCCATCTCCATAAGAAACACTTCGGCCAGCTTTCTCCACAAAGTCTGATATCAGGGCCTTATTTCCAGTCATATGTCCTGAACATCCACTGTCCAGAACTAGAATATTTTTCCTGTTGCCCTGCAATCACAAAGACCACTAATTATTAGTTTTAAGGACCCAAACTTGCTTGGATCCTTTGGTCTTATTAAGTTTGTTAACATTTGCAGCGGATTTAGCATCAGAGTTTATGTTAACATTTTTCTTATCAGAACTTACACTATCAGACTTTGAATCAGAATTTACACTAGAATGAACAATGGAAACTTTCTTCAAAGAAGGTTTTTTTTTATAATAATCATAGTACAAACTATGATATTCCTTACAAGTATAAATGGAATGTCATAAACTACCACAATGAAAACAAGGATTTTGTGGTTTGTATCTAACAGACTGACTCTTAACTCCTGATTTTAAAGGTAAGGAGTTAATATTCTTATTCTTCCTGCAAAAAGAAGCCAGATGGTTAGAACTTCCACAGTTATGACATGTTTTCCTAGGAGCATCAGGAACAAGTTTATAATCATTGCTTTTATTCACACCTTCCTTTCCATTCTTATTTTTCCTAGGTGATTTTACCTTGTTTACATTCTTAACATCTTTCAGCTTATGCTTAAGCTGCTTCTTTGTCATTAAGCCTATGTTTACTTCAGCTGTCTTTTCCTGTTTTAGTTTGTCAGAAGTTAATTCCTCTTTAACTTCTGATTTCTCATTTTCAGACTTTACTGTTACAAACTTAACAGGTTTTAACTTTAGCTTTTGCTTAACAACAGGCTTAATTTCTTTAGTTCCTTTATCATTCTTATCCTCTCCATAACCTAAGCCCTCTTTCCAGTTTCCACTACTTAGCAAATTTTGAGTTGTTTTGCCAGAGTTAGTCCAAGTCCTGATAATCTCTCTTTCCTTTTCTAACTTAGTTTTTAGAGATTCATTCATTTTTAGCACTTCATCCCTAACATAAAAAGCATCATCTCTATCCTTCTGAGTTTGATGGAACATGACTAACTCTTTTTCTAAGAAATCATTTCTTTTCTTAAAAGCAAGATTTTCAGAAGTTAATCTTTCACATGTTAAAGTTTCATCTCTATAACTAACAAACATGGTTTTAAGATATCTTCTCAACTCATTAATATCATCAGTATGAAAAGCATAAGTAGTCTGAGGTACCTTTATTTCAGCAGCTTCAGAACTGCTCTCAGCACTTTCTTTATCAGCATTTGCCATTAATGCATAGTTCTCCTCACTTTCAGAGTCTGAGGTGTCTGTCCAGCTTTTCTACTTTGTGACAAGAGCCTTGCCTTTGTCACCCTTTACCTTCTTGCAATCAGGAGATATGTGGCCTTTCTCACGACAGTTATAGCATTTAACATTGGTATAATCTCCTCTGTCAGACTTTCCTCCTCTGCCTTCAGATCTTCTGAATTTCTTCTTATCAGAACTTATGCCTTTCCTGGAAAACTTCTTTCCCTTTCTGAACTTCCTGTATGCAATCTTTGTGATTCCTTTCACCAAAAGAGCACACAGCTTCATCATCTCCTCATAAGCATCAGTCTCAGGTAAGCTTTCAGAACTTGATGACTCAGTATCAGACTTTATGAAAAGAGCTTTACCCTTGTCTTTCCTTGAGGAAGCTGCTTTGGGGGATTCTTCTTCAGCCTTAAGAGTAACTGTCCTTGACTTTCCTCCTTTCCTCTTGCTTCTTTGTTCCATATCAAGTTCATGAGTCTTGAGCATTCCATAGATTTCATCAAGAGTTGTTTCATCAAGATTGTAGTTGTCTCTTATTGTCGTTGCCTTCAAATCCCAGCATTCAGGAAGAGCTAACAGGAATTTAAGGTTTGAATCTTCAAGATCATACTCTTTATCAACCAATGACAAATCATTCAAAAGTTTGACAAATCTATCATATAAATCATTCAATGACTCATTAGCCTTTGAGTCAAAGTGTTCATACTCTTGAGTGAGTATTGTCTTCCTGTTCTTCTTAATTGTGTTAGTTCCCTGACACCTTATTTCCAGAGCATCCCATATCTCCTTAGCAGTCTTGCAGTTGATTACCCTGTTTGACATTACATTATCAATGGCACTATGCAGTAAGTGTCGTACCTTAGCATCCTTAGCAATTGATGTTATATCTTCAGCAGTATAATCACTCTTCTCCTTTGGTACGGTCTTTGCTGCTTCACCTGCAACTGCAACAGCGAGCTTGGTTGGTTTGTGAGGCCCTTCCTTGATTCTATCAAGGTATTCTGGATCTGTTGCTTCCAGGAACATGGTCATCCTGACCTTCCATATGGGATATTTAGATGGTCTCAGTATGGGAACTCTGATAGTCTCATACCGACTTTGAATTTGTGTCTTTGGAGGTTCTTCAGTCTTGGTAGGCTTAGTTAGAGTTTTTGTGTCAGACATGATTGTGTTTGGATCTTTAACTATATGTTTGTTAACAGATTAGCTCTGATACCACTTGTTAGGTTACACACACTGTAGAGGGGGTGAATACAGTGTATAATACAATCAAATCGAACTTTAATATCTTAAGTAACAGAAAACAAACTTTATTGAAACAATAAACTCTATTACAGTATGGAACTGTTACCTCTCGGTGATGAACAAGTATCACGAGAGCTGCTAGGGTTACAATGAATAATCTTCTTGAATATGATAATACTTATAGTGTAAACCCTATGTCTATGTTTATATACTACACAGTTACAAGATAATCGCTAATTGATGTGGAATATAATTCTGCTTCCTAAAATATATCAATCAGATATCTTTTCTTCCAAGTATTCCATTCTTCACGGAACTCCTTCTTCATGCATATCTCTTCTTATGTTTATCTCGATCTTCTTTCCTTTAATCAGCTACTGTCCTTATCTGAATGTCCTTCAGCACTTAAGTTCTAATATCTAACTTCTGATGATGATCTCCTGATAATATAAGTACTGATATCCTTAAGTCCTGACTTCCAGTATAAGTACTGATTAATGGTTAAGTACTGATTTGTCCTGTTAAGTAAGATCTGAAATCTAAACATAAATCATATTAGCCATGACATTATCAAATATATCTAACAACCTACCTATTCCAACTCATATTATCACTGATTTTGGTTTTAAGGAGTTTTCATATGGAACTGACTCTAGTCATATATAACGTATATTCTTTCTTTTATGTCACATGATCATAAAGTCTTCCTTGACATTTATGTCTTGTATCATATTCTCGGAGTAACTTAAACCCCTTGAGTTATCGATGTTTAGCAAAATTCCTATCTTTTAGTTCTGTGTCACTTAATACCTGTTCATCTAGGAATAGTATATATATACTATTCTGGTTTGACATAATTCATCGTATTCTGATCACTTCTATCAAATCTCAAATCAAATCATTTTCTATCAATTAATGCTTTCTTCACCTTTGATTTTCAGGTGATTTCACTACGACGTCTCTTCGCAAAATGTTTCCATCTTTATTTTAGAAAGTCAACGGTTGTAATAATTCATCTAGCTTTTGATGTCCCGCCCAATTCTTGGGTAGTATAACACTTACTTACATGTTCTACCATTTTCTCTTCATGTCTAGTCACTAGATATTTTCCTTCAGCCCTCGTTACTTAGTCGTACTTCTCGGATGCATTCCCTATTTCAATTTGCAAATGCTTCATCAATTTCTTCACTTGACTTCTGTCCCACATAATACCCCTATCTTCTATATCATGGTATCTTAGAAAGTTTCTTTATCATCCTCTTGATTCCACTATCTTTCCTATTTAAGTATTTTATTCTCATGACTCATTATTTCTTCTTACATAAGCGAATCTTCCAATGGTACTGTTTGGTTCTTCATCCAATAACCTATTCATGTGGCTAACTTTGGAATGAAAGATTTCAATTCATATTTGTTGAATCCTTTTACTGTCCTTGTAAATGAAATTAACAAAATACACTTTTCTGTTTTGCTGAGACTATCAGCTACCTCATTAATCTTGCTCAATTAACTGTTAATCATGCAATTATCTTCTCCAATCAACTATCATTATCATCCTTAATCAATTCGAATCTGCATTCTTGTCTTATATGTGACTTTCTCTATATGAATTTATATCTTCATCTATTGGAATCTATTTAATTTCCATACTTTTTGCTTTAATAGTTGATGTTTCTACATCTTTCACTCATATACTATCATCATTAACTTCTACCATCCATCGAATACTTGTCTTTGCGGGTTTTCTGGTATTTCAGAGTAATTTTCATTACATCGTCATTTCATATTAGTATACCTTCAATTCCTTTAATAAGATATTATTACAGATGATAAAATATCTTTAATCATCTAACAACATCCAGGTGGTGTAATTACTAATTCTCTTCTTTATTCGACGTCCCTTCTTCATTCTCTTCATTTCTTCTCTTTGCTCTATCTCGAATCTTTTAGTTCTTAGAAACTTTCTTCTCACTTATCTATTCAAATAACCTTTTTATTTCTCTTATCTATTATAAAGGCATATTCATCCAAGTAAAGCCTCACCAACTTACAGTAATTTCTGAATTCCACTAGTGTCCCTACTTTCTCCAAATTTCTCATTGCTTGATTTCGGATCTGAAAATGACATCAAAATTTGACTTAATCTAATTGGAATTGATTTCCATTTAACTGATCATTAGTTGGTACAATTAGCCAATCAACTCTTCCAGTTGATCAACTGAACCAAGTAATGACTAGCTAAATAAAATCAAAAACCAATTATATAAAGTCAGTTTAGTTATAAAATGCTTTTTAAAGAACCAAAGTCGCAATCATTTGGAGTATCAACCGAAATATCAATAGCACATGGAAGTATACTACGTATCTTTAAATGTAGGTTATTTTCTGAAAATTTGGGCAGCATCTCCCCTGTACTATTGACTACCAGTCGGACTCAAGCCGACACCAACAATCAATCAACAACCAACAATCAATCAACAACCAACAATCAATCCGCAAGTATACCAATCAACTGCCACCATGTAAACTCACCATTTCACCACCACATATAATACTAACCAGTACAATACATATCTTTAGTTCAACTTAAGATTATAGAGAATAATTCTTACTATACCATACCTTTTCTTACCTCTTCTGATTAGAATATCATGAATGAACACAATTACAATTAGTTTAGAATTATTCTAGTTCATGCTTCAATTCAAGCTCCCTAATTAACAATTCATCTATATTTGACGATATACGCTTGTTTTTATTAGCTAACTTGTTCAACTTCTGATAACCAACACTTGGTCTTAACACTATCATGATCTTGTGAAAGAATTCAATTGGTTTTAAAGCATTATTTCTATTTTTTTGCAGTTAGATCACCATATCTTCACTCCCACCTATATCTTTCCATATTGGACCTCCTTCACTGGCTCAGTTATGAAGGTCAAATATACAACTCACTTACTTGAGTGGTCAAGCCCAACCATTTCTTGAAGAACACACTTGAAGTTTATTCGTAACTAAAATTTCTTCGATCCTGAATCTTCATGACATGTATCTCCTACATGAATGAGGTATACTTCACCCTCACAATGTTTTAATTGATTATCTGGTTATTATTCAAATTTCCTTCATTCGCTTCTGCTGTCCAATCAATCATTTAACTTATCTGGTATACGCAGTTGTACTTTCTTATTCCCATGGTTATTAGTTTCAAGCTAAAATCTCAGACTTGAAACGTATCATGTATAACAGATTTCCGCTTCCGCTTTGATATTTTTATAACAATTACGTTATTGGCATAACGATTCTTCTTTGTAAGTAAATGTCCACCATCTATTGGCTTGCAACTATTCATGCTCACATGTAACTCAATCTGCTACACGGAATCATTTCGCTTCTTTTTAAAGCACTCAATTAATAAACCTTAGTACCTTACACAAGAAGGAATTTGTATATACGATTTTGATTGGAAACCTTTTGGCTCAACAAGCCTGCAATAATATGTATAGTATAAAGAGAGAAAAAAAATGAACCGATAATCTGCTGGTTTGAATAACCATCTGTTTTTGTATAAAATAATAATGTTCCATTACTGGCGAGTGCCAAATGAACAAGACTGGAAACAAAAACCAACATATGCACTATAACCTGCTGATCAGTCAGGATATAGTGTGGATCTATACCCAACTACATAGACCCAACCAATATAAGGGGTACCCAGGAAACTATGGCCTCATAAATCAAGGGTCCGGTTCATACCCGGCCCGTATCGTAACCATCCAGTCCATAGCTTAGCATCCGGAATAATCGGTATGCTTGTGATGTATCCAAACATCAGGATATATCCGAGTATATGTAACAAGGGTAAAAGTATTGGAATATAAATAGAGGATTCAATAAATTAGGAGAAATCAAGAATCGAAATGAAATAAAAACAAGGATCAATAATTGTGTATCAGTATATGTGAACTAGAAGTATCAAAGTGTAATTGATATGGAAAGTGCGGTATATTTCACTGTTCTGAACTTAGAATAGGGGGAAAAACTTGCCTGGCGCGTAATTAACCTCGTATGACTCACCGTCTTCTGTTTCCTGGTTGATTCGCCTTGTTGATACTGAATCTATCATGGAAAGACATTTGTTTAGATAACTTACTTCATACGCGTATCTCGAATTGGTATCAGGTAGCCCTAATCGTCTACCCATACGATTCTGTCAGACTCGTATATATAAATATATAAAATTCTATAACACATAAGGTTCACATAATCACATAAAGCACATAGCACATAAGTCACATAATTGATTTTAGACTCATAACTACTTTTAGAATCGATACTAGACTTATACTTGCAATAACCAACACTATCTGGTTCGATTTATAATTTTTTGGAATTTATTGGACTCGATTTGATCCCTAATAGGGCCTACAAGCAATTAACTACCACAAGAAGACTCATTTCCGGAATAAATTAAGATTTATAATTATTTTAATGGAATCGGGTCATTTTTCTGAGTCTAAGGGTTTTCGTTTCACTTAAATCGGACTAACAGTTTAATTATTACGCAATAAACAAGATTTAATTAATTATAAATCAATTATAATTAATTAATTATAATTAAATAAACTTTAATTATATTTTAAATAATTATTTAATATTTATTATATTTTAAAATAATTAATCCTTATTATTAGAATTAATTACAATTAATCCTAAATTCTACGATTAAATCGATTATTTACGAATAATTATTACAATACTCCTCGAATAAATAAACTAACGCTCGAAAAATAATCCAACTCATCGATCAACTACTTGTATAGATACGAGTTGCTCGCATCATTCGACTAATTATCGAATTATTAATCTTATTATTTAATTTTATTAATTAAGTAATTATTTAATTATTAAATAATAGATAAATAATTAAATAATTAAATAATTAATTAATTTTGAATTTCTAAATTAATAAAATAATTTAGAAATTATTAATAATATTTTTCAGAATTTAAAATTAATTTTTAATAGATTTTTAGAATTATTAAAACTGATTTTTAATTTATAAAATATAAGAAATTAATTAAAAACACAAAAATAGTTTTCAGAAAGTTGGATTAGGGTTTGGTGGATTGAAGCCGGGTCGAACACCGGGTTAAAACCAGGTGGACTCCGGACCTTCAAGAATGAACCGGGTCGCCGGCCGGTTTCAAAACCCGACGACGAACCCACGTCCGACAACGATTCCGGCTGCAAAAACCAGAATAATCTCTTCGATTCTTCACGTTTTCAGTCAATAACACCATAACAACATGACATCCTTCCTCCTCCCTCCTTTGCTGATAACGAAGCCGGAAAACTCAGGAACGGGGCGGCGGCGCCGCTGTTTCTGGCGACGCTAAAACGAAACCCAATAGACACAAAACCGGTGCCGTTCGAACAAGGATTCAACGATCTACACTCCTCTAACAACACAATCATCAAACAACTAACCAAAATCAAAACCCGAATTCATAAATTAAACCCGAAAATATAAAACTAAAATCGAATAATCAAACAACGAAATTAATTACAGAATCGAATAGAGAATTCAATACGCTTCAAAACGGTTAATTACATGTTCGATTTGATGAACAAAAACATCTTCAATTTGTGCTTTGATTCTCAAGAACTGCAAACCCTAATTTCATAGAATTGGGGATTTTCTTGATTTTTCGAATCTTTTATAATTAATTAATGAATAATTAACAAATAATCAGCTATTTATATTTACTAAAATAATACCCCTAAATAAAATTAAGGGGCTAATAACACATCTAATAAAAATATTTGGCCCAAATTGTTTTTATAAATATTGGGTATCAATTATGAATTTTTTTAATTATCCAATAAATATAAAATAACTGTCAAAAATTCTCAAAAATTATGAATATTACAAAAATGCAAAGAAAAATGATATTTGATAATCTCATGATCATATAAAAACAAAAATATGATTTTTGTGGGGTTTTTGACTCCCAAAGGGGTCCGGAAAAGTCGTTTTTTGCGAACGAGGTAAATTTATAAAACGTCTAGGGGTTCAGAAGAGCGATGTGGTATAGGCCGTTCTTGGAAAAATAGGGCCAATAATTTTGTTTGAAATACGGGCTTTTAAAAACTGTTTGAGCTATACGGGTTTTGAAATAAAACCTATAACTTATAATAAAACACTTAATAAATACCCGAAACACATTCTGATCAAAACAGACAACACATAACACATAGGAGTTAAGGTTTTACGACTCACCATATTTAATTACATAATAATACACATAAATTATCTTTATTAGAACATTATACAAGCATAATTTTTCTCGGTCGTTACATTCTTCCCCCTATTGGATTTTGTCCTCAGAATCATGCTATGCAAATAACTGAGGATATTTTTCTATCATATCGCTCTCAAGCTCCCAGGTTGATTCTTCAACCACTGGGTTTCTCCACAAAACTCTCACTAATGATATAGACTTATTCCTTAATACTCTCTCTTCCCGATCTAAAATTCTTACCGTTTGTTCTATATATGACAAATCTACCTAAAGTTCTATTGGCTCATATTCTATTACATACCTTGTATCAGGGTTATACTTCTTAAGCATGGACACATGGAATATATTATGAATATGCTGCATATGTGGCGGTAAAACTAATTCGTACGCAACTTTTCTGACTCTTTTCGGAATTTCAAATGGACCGACGTAACGAGGCTTTAGCTTGCCCTTGTTGCCAAATCTAGTCAATCCCTTCTGTGGCGAGACTCTTAACAGTACATCCTCTCCTTCTTGATAGCCCAAATCCTTTCTGGTTGGATCTGCATATTTACGTTGTCGATTATGTGCTGCTTCGAGTTGCTTGCGAATAAGTTCTACCTTTTCCTTGGTCTGCTGAATTATTTTTGGACCTAGAATCTTGCGGTCTCCAACTTCATCCCAACATGTAGTGATCTGCATTTTCTTCCATATAAAGTTTCATAAGGTGGCATTCCGATAATCGCATGATAACTGTTGTTGTAAGAGAATTCCACTAGCGGTAAGTGCTCGTCCCAATTGCCTTCAATATCTATCGCGCATACACGTAACATATCTTCAATTGTCTGAATAGTCCTTTCACTTTTCCCGTCCATCTGTGGATGATAAGCGGTACTCATGTTCAACTTGGTCCCTATACATTCTTGGAATTGTCTCCAAAATCTCGAATTAAAACAGGGATCTTGATCTGATATGATAGATACAGGTACTCCATGACGCATCACTATTTCCTTGAGATATAGATGCACTAACTTGTCCAGTGAAAACCTTTAGCTGATCGGAAGAAAATGTGATGACTCCGTTAATCTGTCAATGATAACCCAAATTGCATCGTGATTTTCTTTGGTTCTTGGAAGTCCCACTATGAAATCCATAGCTAAGTGTTCCCATTTCCATTCTAGAATATCTAGTGGTTGTAGTAATCCGCTCGGGCGTTGATGTTCAGCTTTGACTCTTTGGCACGTATAACACTTACTGACCCATTCCGCTATCCCTTTCTTCATGTCTAGCCACCAAAAGTTTTCTTTCAGATCTTTGTACATCTTGGTGCCTTCGGGATGAATTGAATTTCCGCTTTCAATTCCGGTACGTTAGGTATCCAGATTCTCGAAGAAACTCAAAAAATTCTCTTATCATCTTTTTGGCTGGTAATCTCTTCTCCTGACAAATTATCGATTTCATGATTCATTATTTCTTCTTGACATCTTCTTATTTTCCAATAATTCTGGCTGAAAAGTCATTGCATAAATCATTTCAGTAGAGCTTTATGGAACACGAACTTTAATTTCCAATTTATCGAACTCTTTGATCAAGTCTTCTGAAGATGTTAACAAGTTTAATCTTTCTTTTCGACTCAATGCATCTGCTATTACATTCATTTTGCCTGGATGATAATTGATTGATACGTTGTAATCTTTGATTAGTTCTAGCCAACGTCGTTGTCGCATGTTAAGTTTATTTTGCGCAAAAATATACTTCAAACTTTTATGATCCGTGTAAATCTCACATCTTTTGCCATATAGATAGTGTCTCCAGAGCTTCAGTGCGAATACGATTGCTGCTAGTTCCAGATCATGCGTCAGATATTTCTGCTCATGAGGCTTTAGCTGTCTAAAAGCGTATGTGATTACGTTGCCATGTTACATCAAAAAACATCCAAGTCCTCGATAAGAAGTGTCGGTGTAAATAACAAGTCTCCTTGATTGTCAGGTAAAGCAAGTACAGGTGCAGTTACCAATCGATTCTTTAATTCCTGGAAACTTTCTTCACATTTCTCATTTCATTCGAACTTTTCATTCTTCCAGGTCAACTCGGTCAATGGCGTGGCTATCTTTGCAAAATATTTAATAAATATTCTGTAATAACCTGTTAATCCCAAGAAACTTCTAACTTCCGTCAGAGTCTTCGATCTCTCCCAGCTTAAAATAGCTTCAATCTTTGCTGGATCGACTTGAATTCCTTCAACACTGATGATATGTCCTAGAAATTGCACTTCAACCAGAATTCACATTTCGAAAACTTCGCATAAAGTTGTTCCTTCCTCAATATCTCCAATGTCATTCTCAAGTGCTCTGTATGCTCGTCTTCAGTCTTCGAATAGATCAAGATGTCATCAATAAATACAATGATAAACTTATCCAAGTACTTCTTGAATACTCGATTCATCAAATCCATGAATGCTGTGAGTGCATTAGTTAGTCCAAATGCCATCACAAGAAATTCGTAATGTCCATATCTCGTTTGGAACGCAGTCTTTGGAATATCTTCCACCTTGATCTTCAATTGATGATAACCCGATCTTAAATCAATTTTCGAAAACCATGTTGCTCCTTTCAATTGATCAAATAAGTCATCGATTCGGGATAAAGGATATTTGTTCTTGATAGTTAACTTATTCAGCTCACGATAATCGATACATAATCGTATGCTACCATCTTTCTTCTTCACGAACAACACTGGTGTATCCGATGGGGATACACTAGGCCTTATGATTACTTTGTCAAGAAGATCCCGTAATTACTTTGATAATTCTTTCATTTCAACAGGCGCCATTCAATACGGAGCTTTTGAAATTGGTTCAGTCCCTAGTGCCAAATCAATAGTAAATTCGATTTCTCGATCCAGAGGTAATCCTGGCATCTTATAAAGTTTCTTCATCACCCTTTTTGATTCCACTTCCTTTCCTATTTCCATTCTTCATTCTCATAGCTCCTTGGAAACCGAACTCTTGACATTAATACTCATTTTGATGTCATATCAAATTAGATATTAATACGAATTTTGATGCTCACAACATCCCATTCTGAAGTAAACATCAATCATCTATATTAATACCACTTTCGATATTTAACAACAACCTAAGTATCAACATCAATCGGAAACTGAATTAAAACTGTATCTCACACTTTATCCAAAACAAAAATACTTGACAAATCATTTATTATCTGATTATCAAAACAATTTTGAAACAAGACATCCTTTGATAAAACTTTGTTGCAGATGATAAAATCTCTTTGACTGTCTAATAAAATCCATATTGATGTGATTATTAATATCCTCTTTAGTCCGCCTCCATTATCCCTTTCCTTCCTTCTCTTTGCTCTATATTCAATCTTTAGTTCTTGAAAACATTTTTCTCACTTGTCCATATAAATAACTTTTTATTTCTTTTGTCTATTACAAAGGCATATTCATCTAAGTAAAGCCTCATGCACTTGCAGCAACTTCTGAATTCTACTGGTGTTTAACTTTTCCAAATTCCTCATTGCTTTGATTTCGGATTAGAAAGTCACATCAAAATTTGACTTAATCTAATTGGAATCAATTTCCATCTAACTAAACATTAATTGGTAAAATTAACCCATTAACTTACTTAATTGATTAATTGCACCTAGTGATCACTAGCTAAATGAAATCAAAGACCAATTATATATAGTCGGATTGGATGTAACAATCTCTTTCAAGAATCGAGATCACAATTGTTTGGAGTATCAACATGAATAGCAATAACACACGGAAGTATACTTTCCATTTTTGAAAGTAGGGTATTTTATGAAAATTTGGGCAGCATCTCCTTTATATTATTGACTACCAGTCGGGCTCAAGCCGATACCAATAATTAATCAAGCAACCAACAGTCACTCAAACAAACAAAAATCAACCTTCAAATATACCAATTCACTACCACCTTCTAAACTTATTATGTCACCACCGCATATAATACTAACCAGTACAACCCGTATTTTAGTTCAATCTAGAATTATAGCGAACAATCCTGATGATACCATGACCTTTCTCATATCTTTTGATTATAACAGAATATCAATACTGAGTATAATTATAATTATTCTAGAATTCTTCTAGTTCATGTTTCAAATCAAGCTCTCTACTTAAAAATTCGTCCATCCTTGACAATATACACTTGTTCTTATTGATTAACTTGTTCAATTTCTGATGACCAACACCTGGTCTCAACCAACCCCCTTATAATCTTGCCAATAAGTTCATTTGGTTTTAAATCTTCACATCTTAAAAATTATTACAGTCAAACCACCATAACTTCATTTCCCTTTATGTCTTTGCATATTGAACCTTCTTTGCCAACCCAGCTACAAGCATTAATTTAACTACAACTCACTTACTTGAATGTGAAAGCCCAATCATTCCTTGATGAACGCACTAAAAGTTTATTCGTAACCAGCATTACTTTGATCTTGAATCTTCATGACAAATATCTCCCACATGATTGAGGTATGCTTTATTTTCACAACGTGTTAATCGATTATCTGTTTACTATTAAGGATTTCTTCATTCGTCTCCGTTGTCCAATTGATCATTTGTCTTATCTGATACATGCAGCTTTAGTTTCTTATTTCTCTAGTTAATTTACCTCATACAATTTGCTAATTACTCCAATTCACGCCAAAATCTCATACTTGCAACGTATCATGTATGCAGATCCCCGCCTTCGATTTGATGTCCTCGCAACTATCCCGTTATCCGCATAATGATTCTTCTCTGCACGTAAATGTCCACCACCCATCGGCTTGCAATTGTCCATACGTATTACGTTACTTTATCTGCTACACGGGTTCATTTTACTTCTTCTTTTTTTAAAACATTCAATGGATAGACCTTACACAAGAAGGAATTTGTGTATATGATTCTGATTGGAAACTTTTTGTAAGGGATAAGAGTACAAGGAAACAATCAGAAGGATTCATGAATAAATAAATCAGGAGTGAGGAAGAAAGAATGAATAATGATTTAAATACGAATGAGACAACCATATTAGTACTCAAGATGGCCAGTCTGTCATACCGTATGGCACACAGCACATGATTAGGTGGCGTCCCACCAGACTCTTTATCATTTTGACAAATCGTCATACCACATGTTAGGTCCCAATATGTTTGTAGAAGGGGGGGTTGAATACAAACTATACCGTTTAATCGAATAAAATGCGGAATAAAAAGGTGAAACAAAATTCAAGTTAAATAAAACTTTTATTAAACTTGAAAGGTGTTACAACAACGGTATTTGTTACAAGGGATTAATCTCAAATCAATTATTACAAATCTAGAATAAATTCGACATGAACTTTTTCTATTTTTGCAATAAAAAGATCAAATACTAAATGCGATTTGAGATTAAGTTCTAGGGATTTTGATCCGCTAGATTGTTACACAAGAACAAGATAAATAATTCTAATGGTTTGGATTTAACTTTACAATCTAGAATTTTGATCTTGAATAAAGCAGATGAAAAATGAAATGTTTTGCTTTTGTTTCTGCTGTGTTCTTGACTTGGTTTTTTTTGGATGATTGTCAGAATGAATGTCTTCTGCTTCTTTTATCAAAACAGCCGAATGGAAATGAACTGCAATGACAATCCCTTGGCTCAATAAGACAATCGGTAGAACTATCTTTAGAGCTAGCAAGACAATCAGAATGAACTAGCAAGACTTTCGGTATGACTATCAATTGTCATACCGATTGTCATAGTAGTTCAAATCATATTGTCTTACTGAATTAATAATAGATTTTAATCTAATAAAAATTCTGAAAACCCTTAATATTAATTCTGAATTAATTAATCAATTAATTCAATTAATCAATAAATTAATCTTTGCAGATATAATTTATTTTCTTAATTAAATTATATGACTTAATTAATTAATAGAGAATTAATACTAATCTTGAGCAGCAACCATTCTTCTAAATATCTTCTGAAAATCACTGAAAATTATGAATCAATTCCACCACTTCAATGTTGACACTCGATGTACTGTCTGGTTCATGAGTAACTAACTTTCGTGACGTTTCTTCATACCTTGACCTTGATACTCTTGATTTTCTTCAGACTAAATCCTTGTAATTAATTGATACCCTGACGAGATCTCTGTCACTTGATTAAATCCAATCTTGATTTATATCACTGAGGCTTGATCAATTTCTTGAGCTTCTTCCAGTGAATTAAGTAATCAAGTCTATAGATGAACAATGCTTCTTAATCCTTTGACATATGTTACTCTGTGAGATCTCCCTGACGATAGATGCACTATTTACTTATTACATTCTTAATTGAGTTGAGTTAAATCCTCGAATAAACAAATAGGCTATGACATATGCCTTTCAATCTCCCCCTATTTGCTTGTTAGACAATAACAACAAATACCTAGAGGATAACTCAACTAACAAATAAGAAAAAGATATAAACAGTAATGCAAAGTAAATAGGATAAAAGTTCTGGATTATATTTAACATTTTCCAGATTCCAAAAGAAATTTACAAGTGAATACAAGATAGATGTTCCTCTAGCCTGAACATATAACTACATTAGTCTATCTTGATTCATAAAGCTCTAATCATATTACATTGAGTTTTGAGCTAATTGAATTCAGTTGTCTTCTCTTCTGACTTCACCTTCTTCTAAATCTTGAAGCAACTCCTTGTCCAAGACACGATCCTTTTCTGAAGTGAAGCGGTCTGGCCTGACTGGTTGAACTCCAACTATCTTTAGCTTATTCTTGAGTTGATTGTACCTTTGAATATTCTTTTCACAATAAGCTTAAATCAGATCAGCTGCTTGAGTTTTCAACATGGATGAATATCCAGCAGTTCTTAAGTGATGTTCCATCCAGACCAGATGCTTAGCTGAGTAGTCTTTAAGAGATTGTGAATCGAGCTGGCAGATTTGAAGACAGTCAGACTTAAAGAATCTTACCTGATGAGGATTGTTGACCACTTGAGGACTAGCCCTGCTGGCAAACTCTTTGAGCCTTTCTCGAAGAACTTCATTCAATTCTGAGCTTCTTTTGACTTTGTTGAGAAGAACCCAAATCTCTGACAAAGAACAATTCTCAAACAGATGAAGTGACACCTTGAAAGATCCTTCGCTCTGACAATATACAAATATGCTCATCTCATTTAGGGATCTGTCAAAGGCAGATGTGATCCTTGAGACTTCAGTCTTTATAGCATTCATGTACATGTCATTGTTTGGATTAGAGATCTCCAGCTTGTCCAGAAGATGTAAAAACTGTCTATCATTGTTTATGCTCAGCTGAGGCATATCAAGTACTCTCCTAGCTTCATCCCATTTTTCACCAATCTTCAGTCTGACATCTCTTCTCCTTTCTTGAGCCTTAATGTCATGAAGACGTTGCTTTTGAAGAGTTTCTGTTCTTTGTATGTCTTTCCTCATGTCAATGATCTGGGAGACCTTTTTTACTTCAGCTTCTTTTCTTTTCATCTCTGACTGCTGCTGCTGAAACTCTTTCTCAAACAGAGGATCCACTGGAGCTTCCTCTTCCCATTCTCCAAAATCACTTTCCTCCTCAGCTTCAAAGAAACCATCTTTATCTCCCAAGACTGGTTCAGTGGGAACGTCACAAATATCAAAGTCATCCTGTTCTCCACTATAGTAGATATCATCAGGCTTCCCTGTGCCTCCAGCAGACGACTCTTTTTCTTTTCCCTTATCACTTCTCCCTTTCTTTTCCCCCTTAGTTGAGGAATCCTCTACAGACTTTCCTTTAGATCCTCCATGACCTCCATCACCTCCCGAGCCTGAGCCTCCACCAGACGGCCCTTCAAAGAAATTCCTTTGTTCTTCATTAGGGCAGTGAGAATTTTTGATCATGTAGTACAGGTGCTTCATCCCTTCATTCAGATGTTCCATACCCGTCTCTATCTTCAGAAATCTGGAGGAATCCAGTGAATGATTCATTTCAACCAAGTCTTCAAGAGAAGTCATTCTTGTATGTAGTGAGCAGAAGTTTGAAATATCGTCAGCTGATAACGTTGGAGATTCCTGGATTAAGTTAAGCTTTGGTACAACAGATGTCTTCAAATCTGATATTTCAGTCCTGATAAGAGCCAGCTGATTATTGACAGAGGTGGAAGAAGAAGACCGTTCAACCACTTGTGCTTTGAATGATTTAGCTTCAACCTGACTTTTTGCAAGTTGTTCCTTGAGATCAGCAATTTGAGCTAACAGATTTTCAGTGTTTGTATCTATGTGTGCGCTCATCTGAATATCTCTCCTGTTTAATTCACTCATCTCACGTGCATGTGTATCTCTCAATATAATTGCTCGTGAGGAGTCTTCCTGAGGCTGATCTTCTGTACCTGCATTTGAAATCACCCTAGCCTCTTCAAGAGAGGTCAGTGGTGGTGCAATGAGAATTCGCGAGTCCCGATCCTCAGTCAAACCTATCATTTCATGTGAAATAGATGTCTGAATTGCTTCAGGGATAGATTGACCGAGTTGCCCTCCACTTTCTCCAGATAAATCTGCGAGTGGAGAATCCCGTGAGGGAGCCAGAGGTGTTGGATCTGGGAGGGGAGAAAATGACTCTATTAAAGGTGGCTGAGAGTCAGATTTTCCCTCAGAAGCATGTGACTGCTCTTCTGCCGTAACTATGGCAGGCACTGTAACCGACTCTATGTGCACTCCTCGCTCTGTGTCCTGAGTAACATCTGTGGGTATGTATGGTTCCATTGTGAGTAATGGAATTGTGCTTGACTCAGTACAAGATGTCATGGCCCTATGGCGAATTTCAATAGATTCATCATGTTGAGAGGATGTTTCTAGTAACTGTTCAGTGGCCATTTCAAAGTCCATGTCCTGTTGGAAGGACAATGATGGGCTTTCAGATGCCTCAGTAAATGTTCTTCTTTTCTTCGGAGGAGGCAGAGCTGAGGGTTCATTCACATCCACCAATACACTACTTCCTATTAACCTTCTGGGTAACATTTTAGACAGTGGGGGAGAGGTTGAGATAGATTGTGAAACTGTGTTTGTCTCTATGACCTGGGATTGAAGCTGTGGTTCTACAACTTCATGGTCAGCCCTATTAACCACTGGGGGTCTTTCAACAGAAGTAGGAATGGAGTGAGAGTGAGGAATTACTACCTGTAATGGAAGAGCATCTGATGTTGGAGGAGCCTGGGTGGCTTGAACCACTGGAGGTTGAGCTTGCTGTTCATGACCGGGAAGATTGAAAATAGGTAAGGGAATATAAGTGGCCATGAAAGCAGATACAAGTACTGGAACTTGCATGAATTTGAAAATTGTGTCTTGGCGGGTGTAAATCTTTTTGCTTACAGGAGGGGGTTCGGTTACTGCTGAGTTAGCAAACAGAGCCTTATGCTCAGGTGTGAGAAGATGATCTGCTATAAGCATGAGAAAACGAGCATAGTAACACGAGACCCTACGATTTGTAGAATGATCACGTAAAGCAGTAGTGAGACGTCTCAAGAGAATGGGTAAAAGTAGTTTGCCAAAATTGATCCTTTGATTGAAAACAACAGCAAGACCAATATACTGCAGAGTGGAAGTGATGTTGTGAAAGTTGGATTTAGTGCAGTTGGCAAACACTTTAGAAAGTGTATCGAAGAAAATGTCCCATTCAGACACCAAATTGGATTTTGAAAGTTTGGTTAAATTGATCACCCCCTGATAGTGAATAGCATGGAAAAAGTTTGAAATATCATTTTCAGAGGGCAAATTACAGAAATTGTCCATAGGAAAATTTAAAGCTCAATTGACGACTGTTTCATCAACCACATACTGTGTGTTTGCCACGGTGAATGAAAAAGATTTAAAATCATCGGCCACAGTAGATGTTGTGCAAATCAGTCTTAGCAGATCAACATTTAAAATCACATTTGATTTAATAGCAGAGCTAACAATCGAATGGTCATTTAAAAATCTAATCCACGGCTTAAATTTTTCTACATCACATTTATCTGGATTAAAATAACCAACCTGATTATGCGCGATAATTTGGAAATTGAGATCCATTAAAAATATAATAAAACACACACTTTGAGAATTTTAAGAATAATATTAAGAAAATTTGAATAAATAAAAAATTTAATAATTCGAATTAAATCAATTATATCCGAAAAATTTAGAAAGTAATGTATCTCGTTAAAATTCTTAATTCGCAATAACAGATCTGAAAAACTCACAAGACACAAAACCAAATTGAAATACCAAAAACACAAGACACAAAAACAATCAGATTGTTTTGGGGAAAAAAATGATCGATAGAAATAACTGAAATAAAAAAAATTTGGGCAGCACTTCACTCCTGTATGTATACAAGTGTATGTATATATCATAAGAGTGTGCTGAGTAAAAACTCGAGCAAGAAATAATGGTGACTGTGGTTGAATCGAAGAGAGAAAGAGAGACATTCGAAGAGAGACAGACAGATGTTTTAAAATAAAAGAGAGAGAGAGATGTAAACTAACAAAACAAAACTAAAAAAACATTGACTAAGTAGTATAACTGGTATGACAATCCGGGATTGTCATACCGATTGTCATACCAGGCAAAATTAAATTAGAAAATAGAAGAAATAAAGTAATAAAAATAATAAATACTAAATATATATAACTGGCAAAATCAAATTAGAAAATAGAAGAAATAAAGTAATAAAAATAATAAATACTAAATATATATAACTGGTATGACAATCTAATAGTCATACCGATTATCATACCAGTATAAAATAAAAGGAAAATATTTATATATAAGGTTTATAACTGGCAAGATAATTGATAGTCATACCGATTGTCTTGCCAGTATAAAATTATACTGATTAACAAAATAAAACACAATTAGACTGAAATGACTTTCAGCAAGACAATTTCAATTGTCTTGCCGATTGTCATAGCAGCATTAAAATCAAAATAAACACACATAAATATATATATATATATATATATATATATATATATATATATATGTACTGAAATGATTTTCAGCAAGACAATTTCAATTGTCTTGCCGATTGTCATTTCAGTAGAGAGACAATTAAATATTTACAGAAAATATTAACAAATATGGAAAACTGAAATAAAGTCTTATATTAATAGTAAAAATTCAGAAAATATTTACAAAAACAAAGACAATATTTCAGAATTAATTATTTTCATTCCAAAAATAGATTTCTGTTGAATTTTAGAAAGTAAAATTCATAGAAAAATATTTTTAGTGAAAATAAAATATTCTGAGATATTTAAAATTAACAAGTAGAGTAAATAAAACAGACGAGATAATAAAAATTACATAGAAATAAGCAAGAAATATTGGAAAATGATAAAATAAATTTGCAAATGAATTTTTCATTTATGAAAAATTCATTTATAAATTCACTCAAGAACAGATTTCAGATATTCACAAGTTTAATCACTAAAGCTATTCAACATACCCAATTTACCAACTAATTTGGTAAATGTGGATTCATCAAGAGGTTTAGTGAAAATATCTGCTATTTGTTCTTCTGTTGGAACAAAAAATAGTTCAACAGTACCATTCATGACGTGCTCTCTAATAAAATAATACCTGATGTCGATGTGCTTTGTCCTCGAGTGCTGCACAGGGTTGTTGGTGATGGCTATTGCACTTGTATTGTCACATAAAATAGGAATTTTGTTCAATACAGAGCCATAGTCTCGTAGTTGGTTCCTAATCCACAAGATCTGAGCACAGCAGCTTCCAGCAGCAATATATTCAGCCTCGGCCGTTGAGTTGGAAACTGTTTGTTGTTTCTTGCTGTACCATGAGACTAACCTGCTACCTAGGAATTGACAACTCCCTGAGGTGCTTTTCCTATCAACAACACTTCCTGCGTAATCTGAATATGTATATCCAACAAGGTTAAAACCAGATTCTTTAGGGTACCAAATACCTAGATTTGGTGTTCCCTTAAGATATCTTAAGATTCGTTTAACAACAACGAGATGAATATCTCTAGGATCCGCTTGGAACCTTGCACATAAGCATGTAGCATACATAATATCTGGTCTACTTGCAGTAAGATAGAGTAATGAGCCAATCATACCTCTGTAGCTTGTGATATCTACCTTAATGGAGTTTTCACATGGTCCAAGCTTGACAGCTGTAGTTGACGGAGTCCTTGCTGATGCAGAATCCTCTAGATTGTACTTTTTGAGGAGTTCCTTGAGATACTTGGATTGACAAATAAAAGTTCCATCTAACCTTTGATTTACTTGTAATCCAAGAAAGAACTTCAGCTCTCCCATCATGCTCATTTCAAATTTGCTGTGCATTAACTTAGCAAATCTCTTACAGAGATTATCATTAGTAGACCCAAATATTATATCATCCACATAGACTTGGACTAATATTGTATCATTCTTATGCTTTTTAGAAAAGAGAGTTTTGTCTATGACACCTCTAATAAAGCTATTTTCAATAAGAAATTCAGAGAGAGTGTCATACCATTTTCTCGGAGACTGTTTGAGTCCATAGATAGCCTTAAAAAGAAAGTAGACAAAATCCAAATGATCTGGATCTTCAAAACCAGGAGGTTGCTCTACATATACCTCTTCATCCAGCTTTCCATTCAGAAAGGCACTCTTGACATCCATTTGATAAACTTTAAAGTTAGAGAATGCTGCAAATGCCAAAAATATCCTGATGGCCTCTAGTCTAGCAACTGGAGCATAGGTTTCATCATAATCAATGCCTTCAGCTTGTGAATACCCTTTAGCTACCAGTCTTGCTTTGTTTCTTATAACCACACCATCTTCATCTACTTTATTCCTGAATACCCACCGAGTACCAACAGCTCTCTTGTGTGTAGGTCTAGGTACCAGTTTCCAGACTTGTTGACTTTCAAACTGATTGAGTTCATCTTGCATAGTAATCACCCAATCTGGATCAGTCAGTGTTTCCTCAATCTTCTTAGGTTCCATCTTAGAAAGAAATCCTGAGAACAGACACTCATTTTGAGTAGCACGTCTAGTTCTGACTCCAACATCTAGATCACCAATAATCAACTCAAAAGGATGAGCTTTATTCCAGATAGTCTGTCTTGGAAGATTTGATCTTGATGATTCGCCTTGAAATTCATTGGGATGTTGTGTCCTACTAGATGATCCTTCAGCATCTCCCCCTGAGTTGTTGCCATGTTGACTTGAAGATTCTCCGTCAGTAGCAGTGGTATCTCCATTGTTGCCAAAGTTTCCATCACTATTACCTTGAGTATCATCATGATTAACAGGTTCTTCACCAGCAACAACCTCAGGTTCTTGACCATGTTCTGATTCTGAATCTGACATATCATCAAACTTCAGTTTCTCAGAAGGATCTTCAGTTTGGATACTAGGGAGTTTAGTGTCATCAAATATAACATTGACACTTTCAGTTACTTTGTGTTGATCAATGATATACACTCTGTATGATCTTCTTCCATATCCAACAAAAATACCCTCATATGCCTTTGCCTCGAATTTACCACGACGATCATCTCCATCCTTGAGCAGGAAGCATCTGGCACCAAATACATGAAAGTATTTGATAGAAGGTTTCTGTTCATTCAAAATCTCATAAGGAGTTTTCATGAAGTCTTTGTTGATTAGAGTTCGATTCTGAGTATAACATGCAGTATTGACAGCTTCAGCCCAAAAGTACATTGGAAAACCTGATTCACTTAACATCGTTCTTGCAGCTTCAATCAATGTACGATTCTTCTTTTCTACCACTCCATTTTGCTGAGGGGTTCTAGGAGCTGAAAATTGTCTGGTAATCCCTTTGTCTGTACAGAATCCATTGAGAAGTGAATTCTTGAATTCTGTTCCATTATCTGACCTTATTGCTCTAACAGAGACATTATAATCTAACTCAATCATCTTGATATGATCAATCACAACTTGTGGTGTTTCATCCTTAGAGTGAAGAAATAAAACCCACGTATACTTGGAATAGTCATCAACTATCACAAGACAGTAACACTTCTTTGACATCGAAAGGACATTAACTGGTCCAAATAAATCCATGTGCAATAATTTCAGAACACCAGTTATGGAAGATGTGTCAGTGCCTCTGTGACTTGCTTTCTTTGACTTTCCTTTCTGGCAAGCCTCACATAGTCCTTCTGGGGAGAATTCCAGCTGAGGCAGACCTCTGACCAATTCTCTTTTGATAAGAGAATTCATTATTTTAAAATTGAGATGAGAAAGTCTCTTGTGCCATAGCCAACTCTCATCTGACGATGCCTTGGCATAGAAACAATTGACTCCAGGATTGCTTCCAGAGTTCATGTCAGCTACAAACAGATTTCCTTTCTGGATTCCCATCAAGTAGGGTTTTTCACTTTTCTTGTGCAGAATCTGACACTTCAGCTTGTCGAATAAAACATTGTAGTCGTTGTCACAGAACTGACTAATGCTAAGCAGATTGTGTTCAAGTCCTTGCACAACATACACATTTTCAATGATAACATTTCCAGCTAGCAAACAGCCATATCCCTCCGTTAAACCTTTGCTGTTATCTCCAAAGGTAACCACTGGGCCAGCTTTCTCAACCACATTTGATAGCAGGGCTCTATCTCCGGTCATATGTCTTGACGATCCGCTGTCAAGAATCCACACTACCGGTTGTACCTGTTTAATGCCCTGCAATACAAATGGATTAGACCTTCTTCGGAACCCAAGCTTGGCTGGGTCCGGCATATTTGTAAAATTGGCCTTTATCAGGCAAAACAACATTCTTAATTTTAATATTCTCAACTTTCTCAATGACTGGACATTTGACCTTGTGAACAGCCTTGACAAATTTCTGTTTAGGCTTAGGCACAAATGTCTCCTTTCTAGCTTTAGGAGGACTAGCAGTCTTAGACCTATCATGCTTTCTATTATTCACATGCTGACGAGGAGTAGTCTTATCATTAGAAACATGCTTACCATTAAAATAAGCATACATCAGATTAAAAGTACAAGACATACAATCAGGAACACCACATGCTTTATGAGAGGGATTAACAATAGGTAACTTATGCATGGTAGACATGGCATTTGTGTTATCCAACTCATGTGTGTCTGAGTTAGTCTCAGTTGCTTTCACAACCTTGACTGGAACTTTTGACACCCTTGACTTGGAGACAGCTTTGTCATTAGCATTATCTTCAGCACGGATTTCTTCTTGAATAATAAATGAGGTCTCATCAAATGGTTCAGCAATTGATTCTTTATAAAGGGGTTCATCAACACCCTTAAGCACATGTGGTACTTCCCTGCCTTTAGCACAGACATGAGGAGGGGAGTTTATGCCTAATTTTCCAATAGCAGCATTGTAATCATAACCCATTCCAGATGTTTGATTAACAGCTTGCTTATTGTAAAACTCTTTGGACTTCGAACAAGAATTAAAGTAAGCTTTAACCTTAGCCTCAAGACCGGTGATATTGTCTTTGAGAATAGTTTCAAGTTGTCTATAACAGTCAACTCTATTCTCTAGAAAAGATACTTGTTCTTTTAATTTATTTTGATTAATGTGCACAAGTCTTAATTCATTGACCTCTTTCTCAAGGTCTTTGATTTGTTGATTTAACAATTCATTATCACGACGAGCACAATCTAAGGAACCTCCTAGATGATAAACTAATTCAGCATCAGTAAATTTTACCTCTTTTCTTGAAGATGAGGTATTTGCATCACTAGCCATGAGAGTAAGATTCCCAACTTCTTCATCTTCACTGTCAGTATCATCCCAGCTTCTTCTCTTTGCCAGGTAAGCCCTTTCAGATTTACTCTTCTGATTAGAATCATAAGAGTTCGTCCTAAATTGTTTTGGCTTCTTGCATTCTGTGGCAAAGTGTCCCAACTCATTACAGTTGAAGCATCGAATGGTGCTTCGATCAACCATCCCTATCTTGTACCCACCACTGCTGGTGTTAAAGGATGAAGATCCACCTTTCTAGAATCTGTTGTAGTTGGACTTGTACTTGAACTTGGGATTCCTTTTGAATCTGACATTTGAGAATCTCTTGACAATCAGGGCCATTGACTCATCCTCCAATTGCTCCAGTTCTTCCAAGGAATAAAAATCATCTCCTGATTCATTTGTAGTAGGAGGATCAAATTCTGCTACTATCATATTTTCTTCAACCTTGGAAGACTGTACCATTCTTTCTGACTGTTGAGATTGTTGATGTTGTTGATCTTCAGCTACTAGAGCAGTAGACGTGCTGACCACTCTTCCTTTCCCATAAACTTCCTTCTGCTGAATCTGCTCCAACTCATAAGTCTTTAACACACCATAGAGCCTTTCCAAAGAAATCTCACTCAGATCTCTTGCTTCTCTTATGGCAGTGATTCTATGTTTGAGATGAGTTGGCAGTGTTAAAAGGAACTTTTTGTTGACCTCCCTGATGGAATAGTATTTACCATTAATGTTCAGGTTGTTGATCAATACATTGTACCTCTCAAACACTTCAGTGATTCCTTCTCCTGGATTGGATTTAAAGTATTCATACTCAGAGGTTAGGATTTCTAACTTGTTCTCCCTAACTTCCACTGTGCCTTCATTAATAACCTCAATAGTTTCCCAGATATGTTTGGAATTTTTACAATTCATCACATGTCTATTCATCAAGGGATCAAGGGAATTTACTAAAATTAATTGAAGGCTAGCATCCAGGGAGGCTTCTTCTTTTTCAGCAGGAGAAAAATCCTCAGGATTCTTTACATAAGTTCTAGCTTTGGTGATCACCACATCATTTTCTATTACCTCTGGTTCAATAACCATTGGAATTTTTGGACCCTTCTTTAACACTTCCAGATATTTGGGATTAGCAACTTGTAAAAACAATAGCATCTTCTTCTTCCACATGATATAATTTTCTTTATCAAATAGTGGAATTTTAACGGTTCCAACTTTTTGTGAAGTCATTATGAATTTTTGAATAAATAAAAATTCAAGGAGTGAAAGAAACATAAAAGTCTAGGATCTTGATTTGTTCGTTAATCAGAAGGCTCTGATACCAATTGTTAGGTCCCAATATGTTTGTAGAAGGGGGGGGGGTTGAATACAAACTATACCGTTTAATCGAATAAAATGTGGAATAAAAAGGTGAAACAAAATTCAAGTTAAATAAAACTTTTATTAAACTTGAAAGGTGTTACAATAACGGTATCTGTTACAAGGGATTAATCTCAAATCAATTATTACAAATCTAGAATAAATTCGACATGAACTTTTTCTATTTTTGCAATAAAAAGATCAAATGCTAAATGCGATTTGAGATTAAGTTCTAGGGATTTTGATCCGCTAGATTGTTACAAAAGAACAAGATAAATAATTCTAGTGGTTTGGATTTAACTTTACAATCTAGAATTTTGATCTTGAATAAAGCAGATGAAAAATGAAATGTTTTGCTTTTGTTTCTGCTGTGTTCTTGACTTGGTTTTTTTTTGGATGATTGTCAGAATGAATGTCTTCTGCTTCTTTTATCAAAACAGCCGAATGGAAATGAACTGCAATGACAATCCCTTGGCTCAGCAAGACAATCGGTAGAACTATCTTTAGAGCTAGCAAGACAATCAGAATGAACTAGCAAGACTTTCGGTATGACTATCAATTGTCGTACCGATTGTCATAGTAGTTCAAATCATATTGTCATACTGAATTAATAATAGATTTTAATCTAATAAAAATTCTGAAAACCCTTAATATTAATTCTGAATTAATTAATCAATTAATTCAATTAATCAATAAATTAATCTTTGCAGATATAATTTATTTTCTTAATTAAATTATATGACTTAATTAATTAGTAGAGAATTAATACTAATCTTGAGCAGCAACCATTCTTCTGAATATCTTCTGAAAATCATTGAAAATTATGAATCAATTCCACCACTTCAATGTTGACACTCGATGTACTGTCTGGTTCATGAGTGACTAACTTCCGTGACATTTCTTCATGCCTTGATACTCTTGATTTTCTTTAGACTAAATCCTTGTAATTAATTGATACCCTGACGAGATCTCTGTCACTTGATTAAATCCACAATCTTGATTTATATCACTAAGGCTTGATCAATTTCTTGAGCTTCTTCCAGTGAATTAAGTAATCAAGTCTGTAGATGAACAATGCTTCTTAATCCTTTGACATATGTTACTCTGTGAGATCTCTCTGACGATAGATCCACTATTTACTTATTACATTCTTAATTGAGTTAAGTTAAATCCTCAAATAAATAAATAGGCTATGACATATGCCTTTCACCACATCATTGCTTGTCCCAATTAGAAAATAATATTTTGAAGAAGGAATGATTTGAAAGGGATTCAACAATTACCTTATAAAGCTGATCATGAAAGAAGTTCTTACTATACTATGTTGCATCTATTTACATCTAATACACAGGGTACAACATTCTACTGTCATCTGAAATCAAAATCCGGGTGGCACTCAGCTCAACTCCTGCTGTAGCGCCTTTGGTACGGCCTCAGTCAATCTCATCGCCCTACAATATACGGCATCGGTGCGCACATCCTGCGGTCTCAACTCAACAATCTCCTGAGAACCGGCTCTATATATCCGACGAAGTCTTTCCCTCAGCATATAATCTGGCTAGAGTGCTCTGACCGGTCCATCCTCTCTAGTCTCAAATAATCCCAGTATCTCTCGGCACTGGTCCTGCCATCTCAGCCGCTCCTCCCTCTCACTCTGGAACCTCTGGTAAGATACCATATGAGGCTTATGAAGATCAGTTTGGGAACCTCGGGTTGGTAATGGTTGGTCCACAACTACCACATCCATGAACTCCTTCTATGGAAACTGGTATATCTCAGGTACAGGGGCATAAATGGCCAACGGTGCAGAAAATAAGACATGTTGCTTTTGAGGTGCATACATAGGTGGCTCTGGATGTAACTGTGGAATCTTTGGCTGTGGTGCTGGAATTTGCGGCTCTAACTCCTCCCACTAGGGAATGTCAACCATATCAGGAATATCAAACATCGGAAACTCTAACGGCGGAAAATTAGGTAGCTCGGGCTCAAAAAAATAATCAACAAAGTTAGATACCTCTGATGCAGGGGGTACTGGCAACTGCCCTGGTGCGGGTCCCTGTGGCAATTGTGGAGGTGGTGGTAATGATGGAAACACCTGAACTGATGTTGGGGGTACCACTGGGTCTGAAGCTGTCCGCTCGGAAGATGATGCTGAGGAAGCCGTCTAATATAATAACCATAACACAAGAAAATCAATTGTCATGCCTAGAACTCACCAACTCCTAATCTAATAAATAAACAATCCTAACATCCTTACTCTTATCTTATGTGATCTTCCAATCTTATCTTAACTCTAATGTTCTTGTTTTCAAGGGCCAAAACTTAAGCTCTGATACCAACTGTAACACCCTCCAAATCCGAGGTATAGATTTTGGGCATTATTAAACTAACTACTCACTAAACCTGTACAAGCATAATATAAATAAAATAATTACCCTGAACTACTACTACTCAGGATCTTTCAAGGTTAAGGATTGAAAACAAGAACGACAAACCAACTTTATTACAAACCAGTTTAAACAACTGTCTCAAGAACTCTCTTTGTTACAAAACATTATTCTAATTACATTTTAAACTAAATAACTTGTATTCAAACTATTGTTGTTACTTATCCTGCTACACCTGATCTGGAAAATCAAAGCTCTCTTCTAGGATAGGGAAGTACACCCTTGGTATAAGAGGGTCCCGCTGCTTGCCTCACTTCTTGACTACTCGGGTTCTGATGGGTTTCATTCTCAATCTTAACTGAAAAAAACTGTAAATAATAATAAAAGGAGGTGAGCCAAAATTGCTCAACAAGCCTTCAACAATGTTTATTGTATAAAGAGAGAAAAATAAATGAACCGATAATCTGCTGGTTTGAATAACCATATGTTTCTGTATAGAATAATAATTTTCCATTACTGGAGAGTGCCAAATGAACAAGACTGGAAACAAAAACCAACATATGCATTACAACCTGCTGATTAGTCAGGATATAGTGCGGATCTATACCCAACTGCATAGACCCAACCAACATAAGCGGTACCCAGGCAACTATGGCCTCATAAATCAAAGGTCTGGTTCATACTCGGCCCGTATCGTAACTATCCAGTCCATAGCTTAGCATCCGGAACAATCGGTATGCTTGTGATGTATCCCAACATCAGGATATATTCGAGTATATTTAACAAGGGTAAAAGTATTGGAATATGAATAGAGGGTTCAATAAATTGGGAGAAATCAAGAATCGAAATGAAATAAAAACAAGGATCAATAATTGTGTATCAGTATATGTGAAAAAGAATTATCAAAGTGTAATTGATATAGAAAGTGGGGTATATTTCTCTATTCTGAACTTAGAATTGGGGAATAAAACTTGCCTGGCGCGTACTTAACCTCACATGACTCACCGCTTTTCGTTTCCTACTTGATTCGCCTTGTTGATACTAAATCTATCATGGAAAGACATTTGTTTAGATAACTTACTTCGTACGCGTATCTCAAATTGATATCACGTAGCCCTAATCGTCTACCCATACGATTTTGTCAGACTCATATATATAAATATATAAAATTATATAACACATAAGGTTCACATAATCACATAAAGCACATAGCACATAAGGCACATAATTGATTTTAGACTCATAACTACTTTTAAAATCAATACTAGACTTATACCTGCATTAACCAACACTATCTGGTTCAATTTATAATTTCTCGGAATTTATTGAACCCGATTTGATCCCTAATAGGGCCTACAAGCAATTAACTACCATAAGAAGACTCGTTTCTAGAAGAAATTATGATTTATAATTATTTTTAATGGAATCGGGTCATTTTTCTGAGTCTAAGGGTCTTTGTTTCACTTAAATCGGACTAACGGTTTAATTACTACGCAATAAAAAAGATTTAATTAATTATAAATCAATTATAATTAATTAATCATAATTAAATAAACTTTAATAATATTTTTAAATAATTATTTAATATTTATTGTATTTTAAAATAATTAATCCTTATTTATTAGAATTAATTACAATTAATCACAAATTATACGATTAAATCGATTATTTACGAATAATTATTACAACACTCCTCGAATAAATAAACTAACGCTCGAATAATAATCTAACTCATCGATCAACTACTCGTATAGATACGAGTTACTCGCATTATTCGACTAATTATCGAATTATTAATCATATTAGTTAATCTTATTTATTAATTAATTACTTAATTATTAAATAATAGATAAATAAACAAATAATTAAATGATTAAATAAATAATTAATTTTGAATTTCTAAATTAATAAAATAATTTAGAAATTATAATTAATATTTTTCAGAATTTAAAACTAATTTTTAATATATTTTTAGAATTATTAAAACTGATTTTTAATTTATAAAATAAAAGAAATTAATTAAAAACACAAAAACAGTTTTCAGAAAGTTGGATTAGGGTTTGGTGGATTGAAGCCGGGTCGAACACCGGGTTAAAACCGGGTGGACTCCGGACCTTCAAGGATGAACCGGGTCGCCGGCCGGTTCTAAAACCCGGCGACGAACCTAGGTCCGACAACGTTTCCGGCTGCAAAAACCACAATAATCCCTTCGATTCTTCATGTTTTCAGTCAATAACAACACCATAGAAATGTGACATCCTTCCTCCTCCCTCCTTTGCTGATAACGACGCAGGAAAACTTGGGAACGGGGCGGCGGCGGCGCCGTTTTCGGCGACGCTAAAACAAAACCCAATAGACACAAAACTGGTGCCGTTTGAACAAGGATTCAATGATCTACACTCCTCTAACAATAGAATCATCAAACAACTAACCAAAATCAAAACCCGAATTCATAAATTAAACCCGAAAATATAAAACTAAAATCAAGTAATCAAACAATGAAATCAATTACAGAATCGAATAGAGAATTCAATAAGCTTCAAAACTGTTACTTACATGTTCGATTTGATGAACATAAACATCTTCAATTTGTGCTTTGATTCTCAAGAACTCCAAACCCTAATTTCATAGAATTGGGGATTTTCTTGATTTTTCTGATTTTTTATAATTAATTAATGAATAATTAACAAATAATCAGCTATTTATATTTACTAAAATAATACCCCTAAATAAAATTAAGGGGTTGATAACACATCTAATAAAAATATTTGGCCCCAATTTTTTTTATAAATATTGGGTATCAATTATGATTTTTTTTAATTATATAATAAATACAAAATAAATGTCAAAAATTCTCAAAAATTATGAATATTACAAAAATGCAAAGAAAAATGATATTTGATAATCTCATGAAAATATAAAAACAAAAATGTGATTTTTGTGGGGGTTTTGACTCCCGAAGGGGTCCAGAAAAGTCATTTTTCACGAATGAGGTAAATTTGTAAAACGTTTAGGGGTTTAAAACACTGTTTGAGTTGTACGGGTTTTGAAATAAAACCTATAACTTATAGTAAAACACTCAATAAATACCCGGAACACATTCTGATCAAAACAGACAACACATAGCACATAGGAGTTAGGGTTTTGCGACTCACCACATTTAATTACATAATAATACACATAAATTATCTTTATTAAAACATCATTGTAACGACCGAGAATTTTGCGTCGTAATTAAGAAAATAAAGTATGTGTTATGTGATGAGATTATAATTATGTGATTAAGTGGTGATTGTTTGTCTTATCTATATACTAGAGTTAAGGATCGTGGATAAAAACGTTCCAGTTTAAAGGGTCAGCTTAGAAGTTAAGCTTGGTGTCGGGCCGTCAGGTAGAATGGAACCCGTCCTAATATGGAATTAAATAATATAAAATGTGAATTATATGTGAAGTGAATGAATAAAGTATTTTGTCTTAAGAGACGTGTTGATTGGCAAAGATAATGAGAAGCGTAATCGAAACGCTGAGCGTCGGGCCGTCAGGCTGAACGTGACCCGGTACGCGTAAAAGGAGATAAAATTAAAGAGGGATAGATTCTATGATTAGACCTGAGTCATTATGTGACTATATGTGTGTGATTGCTTGACTGTGTGCATGACTATGTGTTCTGTGTCAATTTTGTGAATTTTAAGGGAATTATGTGACTTAAGTAAAGGTTTAATTAACCCTCGCGCATTTTTATAAAATAATCTGAGAAGGATAAAAACATGGGATTTGTTCTGTTATCTTCGTAAAGACCCTAGTGACTTTTTAAAAATAAAAAGTGAATTTGATTGTTGATCTTTGCATTTTTAAATTGATTTTATGTGGAAAATGTATTTATTAAAGCAAGTTTGCGAAATTCATATAAAATCAACCGTTCGCTCAATTTCTTATTATGAGTAATGGATAAAAAGCTAATTTCGAGACCTACGTGTTAAAATTGTCATTTTCAATAATCCTCGACTTTCCGAGAGAGAAATATTTTTATTTTGAATTTCATTGCATTTGAGTAAAAAGGGAAAGAAAGTGCAAATTAAAAAGAGAGTTATTAGATTACTATTTTGCCCTTAATCTTGGTGAAGTATAAAATACTCCTTCCTCCCCCATTTTCTTCTTCTTGCCGTGCACTCACTCTTTTCTTTCCTCTTTTTCTTTCACTCTCTCTCTCTCACTCGAACAACTCTCTCGGCTCTCTCTTCAATCTCTCTCGGTATACCTCCTTTTTTCCTTGATCAAACTTATCAATCATCCCTAATTCTTCTTACTAAACACTCATGTGTAGGTAGAAGTATGTGCATAATTGTGATTAGGCTTGCATGCCGAAGTGTGTGTGTGTTTTTGGGTTCGGTTTTGAGCTAAGAACCGAGGGCTTGCTTGACTAGTTCATGTTCTATGATTATTGTGCTAAAATCAGTTTGCATGTGGTGTTACTGCATTTCTTTTGAGAAATCGGGGGTTTCGTGGTTGGACACCCTCGAATGAGGGCACCACCGTGAAGCCACCGCCACCGGTGATGAACTCCGGTGAACCGGTGGTGAGCTATGATGTTAAAAACTGAGCTCTAGAACCTTAAGATCACTTATTTATGTTTGCATGTGGTGTTTTGATTAAAAAGGCCGAATGGCCATTATTATTTTTCAGGAAATCAAGTTGATTGTGGTGAAATGCATTAGCCATTGATTTGATATTGAAAAAATAGGTGGATTTGTGATTCAAGGATTAAGAACATCAAGTTGCATGTTTTGTTTTTGAAAAACACGAATGGTGTTAATCTTTAAAGTTGTTTGATTTGAGTTAACTTGTTTAAGATAATGACATTGCTATTAGAGTAAAAAGGAATGAAATTGTTGTTGCATGCTAAGTTTAGGTTCGAATTTTTGTGATAACAAGAAAGGAAATTGAATTTTGTGAGATAATCTTGGTAAACACTAAGTTTGTATGATTTAAAAGTGATTGCATGATAGTTTTAAAGGAGATTAATAAGTGCATGCTAGTAATTAGTCTTTGAGTTGAAAACTATGTTCTTGCCGAATGAAAATAAGATAAAAGCGGTTAATTATTGATTAAGTCAATGCATGTTGGTTGAATGAGTTAGTTGATGCATGATTTGATGTTTAAGTGAATAGAATGATCTAGTTAAAAACTAAGATAAGTGGGAAATGTGATGTATTGTCTTGCATGTTAAAATCCAATTCTTGAATGTTGATTTATGGAAAAACTCGAATGGATTCTTAGGAATAAAAAGGTGAAATTAAATGGATTAAATTGCTAAGTGAGATTTTGATTTGCATGACAAAGATTAAGTAATGTTGAGTTCAAACCTTAATAATTAAACAAAAGTGTTGATTTCGACCCTTAATGAAAGTAGGATTCAGATTTTTGGATGAAGTTTAAGTGCTAAATGATCCTGGTGAATTGCATTAGTTGTGCTTGCTTATATGAGGTTGAAAATGAATATATGTGGATGTGTTTTGTATGTATGGTTCGAATTAAGGAGCAAAAGAAAAGGAAATTAAGTTGATTGATATAAGTGATAGTATATACGTAAATGTTTGGTTATAAATAGGTCTTGTACTCGTAAAAGAGTCGTGATAGTGTGATTTGAGAAATAGCCAAGGTCAAGCTAGTACGCTTTGATTGCTAAGTATATAAGGATATAAAAGCTACGAGAAAAGGGATATGCTATGTGCTATGTTCTATGTGCTTATATGTATAAGCTATATTCGTATGCTCGAGTTATCGTATAGAGTGATCGTTCCGGGAACGAGAGTTGGGAATATAATTAAGATTTTTGGTTTTATTGTAGATTCGGAGCGTGAGGGCATTCAGGCTAGGAAAGGAAAGGATTTACTAGGTGGCAGTAATTCAACCCTCAGGAAAGCAATTTCAGGCAAGTAACTCTGATTACTTGTGTAAATGATTATAAAAGAAATGTTGTTCATACCATGTAGAGTATTGAACTGTTTAAGCATGAAACCATTGTTTTATGAGACCTATGTTTTATGAAATCCTGTTATTTAATTAAAGAATCCCTGTTCTTGATAACCTGTTATTGATAAGCCTATTGATTTCACTCACTGATAACCAGACCTTTCTGTTCAAGTTACCTATAATGCTATGAATCATATTGAACCTATTGATTATCTTGGTTAGCTCTGTTTAATGATACCCTGTTTCTCCTGATCACCCTATTGATCCCTAAGTTAATATTGATCCTTCTAATTTAGTGCCTTGTTGTCCCTGATACAGAATTCTTGAGAATTGTTCCTTGCGTATCTTTGATTCACTCCCTGAACCTTGCTTCTTTAAAAATCTGATTTAAGAATGAGTTTCGACTTGAAAGAGTCCGAATGATTTCAAATGCTTGGTAATGATAAAATGGATTTTAGAAAACCTATTTGTTTTTCCAACTCAAGGTTTTCCAAATGAATTCTTGATGGATTGGATTGAGACGTAAGAGACTAGTGGGACTAGTCCAGTCATGGTAAGAGGCTAGTGGGACTAGTCCAATTTAAGGCTGAAATTATGTTGATTGGTACCTTAAAGACCGGAATGGAGGTCGATACGGGTTGATCACCCGTATATAATGAAATGGAAAGATAAAGTGATCCAATTAAGGGTTCTAAGTGATTATTTAAAAGGGAACTGAAACTTTTTATTCAGTAAATTGATTTTTGAAAATGAAAATGGATTATATTGCTTTGAAAAGAGTTGGTAATGTCATTGTGAAGCTTAAAGCTCGAGAACCCTGATTCTTGAAATTGTTGATCATATGATTGATTATATCTTGAAATACTGTTGCTTTCCTCTATCGAAAGATCTATTTTGATCATATAATGATTTGTGATGAATGTCGGCTTTCGTCCTGTTTCGAGCCTTGTCCCTTGAAAGCCCTACTATTCTTCAGATACCTTTCCATATCCCAAAATAAAAAAAAAGTCTGCCACCTAGATTAATTAAAGTAGAATGCCCTAGTTTGTTCAAAGTATATTGAGATTTGTTATGGTAGAACTGCTATATAGTTACTTGCTGAGTTTTATACTCATTTGTTTTGTCTTAATTTAACCATGGCAGTTAAGCAAGAAGATGGCCAGGCTTAGGCGCACTGCTCGTAAGAGCGTACCTGGTGGTCCCTACCGTGTTGAGGGCTTCCGGTTGCCAGAGCAGGTAGTGGTTGTTATGAGTGAGCTCGCGCCTAGAAAGAGGTGTATAAAGATACAATGGGTTATCTGTCGGTTCCCAGCCGGAATCGATATTGATTACTTAATAATATTTTGGGTTTGTAAGTTATCTTTTATGATTGGTAGTTGTAATCTTGTCTCATACTTTATCCTGTTGATCCTGTTAGTAGTTAATCGGGGTTTATGCATATTTAATTATTAGAATAGAGGTGTGTGAGTCCTCATTTCCTAACCCCGAGATTGAAGGCGTCACAAGTTGGTATCAGAGCTACATGATCTAGTCCCTGAGACAAGTTAGGTTTTAAAAAGGGTATTTTGGGATTATATCTATATCGCGAGAGAGTTCGACTCATCTAGAGTTGAGTTAGACTATTAGGTATAGTCTAAGGAAAGTGTTGATTGGTAAAGTGGAAACTAGAGTTAGGGTGTGAGTTAGCTGGAAGCTTTATTTAACCCTAACATTGTTTCTTGGTTGCTGTTTTGTATTTTCTCTCAGGATCCTAGTAGTGGTAGTGACTCAGACTCAGAGATTAGCTTGACTGGTACCCCTGTGGACCCCGTTCCACCCTCTTAAGAGGAGCTTGTGTATGTTAGTTCAGAGCCAGAGTCGGAGATGCCTAAGACTGTTCCTGTTAGTGTTGGTGGCAAGTTAGCCCAGGACCGAGACTTTGTGTACTCCCGCATTCCTGAGTTGGGAGCTTTGGTAGATAGGTTGATTCGAGAGTCTAGGCAGAGTGCTTCTGTTATGGATGATGAGTGGCGAGTTCGGGTGAAGATGGTGGAGCAGGTTGCCAGGAGGAGATTGGATGAGGGACCATCCACTAGTGATGCTGATGCTGAGGCCCGGAGGCTGTATAAGATCATTTGCTGGATGTTGGTTGTGTTGAGAGAGATTCTAGATGATTAGACGGGACTGTTGGTTGAGCCCGTAGATTGTTATTGTTGTTTTCAGCGCCAGTAGGCTTTGGGATACTTGGTCAGATGTCGGGATCCCTTTTCATTTATCTTGTTGTATTTCAGACTAGTGTAGTAGTAGCAGTAGTAGTTGGAAGATAGGGGTAGATAGGGGGATGTTTTCCAGTTTTTCCTCTGTTTAACCCTGCTATTTATTGTACCTTGTTTCAGAACCTTAAAATCCAAAATATTCCCTATGTAACCTTTGATTAAATAAATTTATTATCTTGCTTTCCATTGTGCACCTTGAATATCCTATAAACTGTTTTCAATGGCATGTTTTAATACAACCATGTTCTCGTATAACCATGTTCAAAGATCATAAAACCCTATTCCGTGCCATGATAAAACAACACTGATATGAGAATTATATAGTAATAGGATTGCATGCGCAAATTGGGTAAAACTTAAAACCCGCAAAAGAGATTTCATAAAAATTGTTGTTATATATATGCCATGCTATCGTATTGCTAAATTATTGCTCAATCAGGTTTGTAAGAAATGGCCAACTCACCAGATCACCAAGAAGAAGAAATTTCCACCCAAGACCCAGAAATAAACCCAGAAACCACTATGATGAGCAGACTTGCTCAGCTTTTGCAACAACCTGTGGCCCCAAAAGTTGGAAATTTCAAGCACTTTCAATCTGTTCATCCTCCAGAGTTCTTAGGTGTGCCAGACCCGATTAAAGCGCAGTCGTGGTTGAGAGAGATGGAAAAAGCCTTTGAGTTAGCAGAAGTTAAGGATGATAAGAAAGCTCAGTACGCAAGTTATTATCTGAAAGATGAAGCAAGTTTTTGGTGGGAGTTGTTACGACCGGCATTTTATGTAATATTATTTGTTGATTGGGTATAATATTAAAGTCAAATGAAAATATATTCAATGATTGTACGCTAGTGTGAGTGAAAGTTTCTGCATTATAAATTTGCTTTGTGTAGTATATGATTTTTCAAAGCAAGAGTTTATTTAATTTCTTTATTTTTGATTTATAAGGAATATTCTAAGCTTTGGAAAAAATTTCTTTTAAAAGGTATTTTGTTCACAAATTTTGAAAATGATTTTATAAAGTCTCTAAAAATCCAAGTTATTTTATGGTATAAATTTTATAATTTTTGAACTTGTATTTTATTTTATAAAAATAAATCATTATAAATTTTAGTTGTCATATTTATCAAATTACATAAGAGACCATGCATGCAAATCACCCTTCTATTCTCTCAAAGGGCAAACAAGACTTTTCCAACCCCACTAACTCATTTGATTATTACCAAATTACTACCTTAGCCTTGCATGCAAAATGGCCTAACTTTAACCAAGGGACATTTTTGTAAGTTCTCACTTCCACTCATTATTTGTAAACCAAATAGCATAAAACAAAGAAATCAAAGTGGGAGAGGTCATTCTCATTCCACACTCCAACACCCCACAAATTTTCTCTCCTCCCCCTCCCACATTGCTCTCGGCCGAAGGCCAATTCCCCACCCCCCTTTCATTTTTTCTTCATCTTCCCAAGTGTAAATCTTTTACCTACATTTATCTTATATACTTTCCAAGTGTTTTGTGACTTGGAAGTTGAAGTTCCGTGGATGCATGTGTAGTTCTTATGTGATCTCCAAAGAGAAACTCTTGATTCTTGTGAATTCAAGAGCTCTCTATGAGATATATTATGTATATGTGCTAACTAAGTGTTTTATGGAGATATCATGCTTTAAAATCCTTTGCATGCTACTGAAATTTTATTATATATTTATGTTTAGCCATGCATGTTAGTTTTAAGACATTAAAATGATGATCAACCATGAGTTGCATGCTACTTTTTTTCGAAATCATGTAGTTATGTTTAAAAATCTATAAATTCGAAATATGTGTGCTTAAAATAGATTGTTTTCATGATAAATTTCTTATTAATACTTAAAAGAAGTTATATTTCATGATTATTAAGGATGAGTATTAGGTGCAAGTCGATTTTACAAGCATTTAAAACTTTATGCCTAGCCGAAATCTTGTTATGTGCTTTCCATGAGTTGCATGTTATATATTTGGTTGCATGTTGTTGTTTTTGGGCATGGATGATCTAACCCAAGTTTATTTTGAGAATAAGGGAGTTATTTCAGTAGATCACCATGTATAAGTCTTGGTTTAAGTATTGAGTTGTTGTTAGTTGAGTTTGTCAAGTCAAAACCTTGGAAAATGAGAGTTATAGTTTCTGCAGAAAAATCAGTATAGCACCCTGAGGTTTAGAGTGAGTTTTGACCATGTCATTGGTGTGCACTTTGAGGCCCAAGCTACCAGAAGTTAGTATTGGGAGTATATAAAAGGTTTTAGGAGTTGGTTGGAGGATTGCATGTCATTTGGTTAGGTGCACAAGTAGAATCACAAAATCTGTCCAGCAGGGGACAGTTTTGTTGCAACTTAGAAATAGGGAGATTTGACCATATCATGGGTAGGCCCTCATTAGGCCCAATTGGGCCTTAGTTAGAGGGTATGTCAGAGAAGTTTTTCCAACCATAGTTCATAGGATATGAGCTAGAACCATGTGTCACAAGTTAATTCAAGTCAGGGCATTTTCTGCCCAGAAAAACAGGGGAACCTTGGACTTTTAGCTTAGGCCCAAGAAGGCCCAAACCAGACCCTTGAGCCACATCAAGTTTGTGAGATGCCCTTAGGTCAGGAGAGTCTTGTGTAAATGTTTTGAAGAAAAACTTGTACTTTAAGAGTGTCTAATATACTCAAGAAACCATAGTTGTCATTCTGAAATTTGCACCAGTGAGCACTATCACTTATCACATAGTTTTAGAACACTTAGAAGTGAGTATTAGGTCGACCACCATAGTTGTAAGATAGTATAAGGTCAGTAGAGCAAAAGGCACAAGTGAGGGTCAATAGGTTTTGGATAATTTAGGAAAGGCACATCGAGTTAGGAAGCCGAAATTAGAAGACCTTGTCTAGTTTAGCGACCAAGAAACTTAAGTTGTGAGTCGAGATCATCCAAGCCTAGTGTTGCATTATGGTATATATGGTGTTATTTGGTGTTAATATATGATATGTGAATATGTGGCTATGTGTGTGCAATTGTAATTTAAAAGTGAATATAAATTAAGTGCATATAGGCCTAAGTGCCATCCGTGTTTAATTTCGGGTTGTAAATAGGTTAAGATGGTAAGAATATATTATAATGAGGATTATTATTATTTATGTAGGATCTCGAGACGAGGGAAAACTTGCCATAAAAGTCGAGTGAAGCTCCAGTTGCTCCTACCAGTCAGACCAGACCAGCCTATCTCAAGGCAAGTGATTCAACTTGACCTTCGTATTTACTACAAATAGTTCTTATATATTGATGCAACTATCCTGAGTCATTTTGATATATTTAAATCAAGCGTATCTTATGTTTATCTTTGAATCATATAAAATTCCATGAACCCTCAAGTACTTATTGCAAATTGATCAAAAGTCATACCATGCTAGTATACCAAAGTAATGGGGATGCCATGATAAAATAGAGAATTTGTTATGATACTTTATTGATCCTTTTGATTATTATGCTATTGATCCCTGAGAAATCTTGATATTGCACCCTGATGCTTTGATTTAACTCTTAAAATAACCTCGATAGAAACTTTATCTTGATACGTAAAAGCCAATCATTTCTTAAATTCATTCATGATTATTTGATAACCCTATCCTTACCCTAAAGATTGATATCCTGTTATATCTTGAGCTGATGATCACTTTCTTTATATTTTAACACCTCTATCCTATTGGAACCAGTGATGCTTATCTTCTTGATGTTCTAATACCTATACCTTGTCTACAACCATTGCTTTAAGCCTAGTTTGGCATTACTCTTTCATATTATCCAATAGCCTTGCTCAATTTCCTTGTCAAAGTTCTTGTTTATGGAAACCTCTCAATTACCCTAATATAGTAAAGTCTAGTGGATCATGGCCCTGAGATTTAGTGTCATATTTCCAGTGTTTCAAGTTGATCTATAATCCCTTGATAAAAATACAGTCAAAAGAGATTTTGTCATAAATCGGCATCAGTTTTTAAAATGATTAAAGTGTGGATTTTTCAGTCCCAAAGGGGGATAAATGTTTTCTTTGAATGGTGGATCTGGACTGAGACGCGAGTCCTTTCCGCACTTATATTAGGCTTAAAAGTTGCCTAGGGATTCCCAATAATGTTTTAGAACCCAGCGAGGTTCGGGATTACTTCGCGGCTGATCACCGGCTGTAATCCGTAGCGTCATAAAATGATTTTGATTAAGACATGATTTTAAAATTGTTTTGATGCAAGCAAAATGATGCCATCTCACATAGTTTTTATCTCTCGTTACCTTTGGTTATGTCTTTCCATTATCATTCTTAAAAGTATATCTCAATTTATGTTTTGTGTCGTACTGTTAGCACTTGTTGAGCATTTGGCTCACTTCTTGCTTTACCCTTATATTACAGCTAGCAGCTATGGTTAGATTCAAGCAAACTGTCCGTAAGACCTGTGATGCTGATGCTTATGTTCGAGCTCAGGTAGAATAAGTAATAATAGTTGTGTGAGGACTCGGTATTCTAAATCAGATGTAATAGTTGGTAGTGTTGGGCTGTTCCAAACCCTAAACTGTAAGATCTTGGATTTTGGTTGTGTATTCTTCATTAAAAAGATGTAATAGCTATATTTATTTTGCTGTTTAAGTTGGGGGTGTGATAGGAGTCGTCTAAGGCGTTGTTGGAAGGCAAAGATTTATCTTGGGAGAAGTTCACTGAGATGTTTCTGGAAAAGTATTTGCCAAGTTATATGCAAGATCAGTTGGAGATGAAATTTTTGGATCTTATACAGGAGGAAATGTCGGTAGCAGAATATGAGGTGAAGTTTTCGGAATTGTCAAGGTTCGTACCATAGTACGTGAATACTGAAGCGAAGAAGGCTAAGAGGTTCCAGCAGGGACTTAAGCCGTGGATTAGGAGTCAAATAGCAATGTTGGAGATCAAGAACTATGCTGCTTTGGTTCAGAAAGCAATGATAGTAGAAGGTGAGCGGGAAGCTGCTCGAAGAGAAAATGAAGGAAGAAAGAGGAAGTTTGAAAGCTCTGAGCAAGAGCAAGGAAGCTCAAAGTTCAGAGGGAAGTTTGGGAAGAATGGTGGAGGTCAGAACCAAAAGTTCCAGAAGTTTAGACCCGGGAATGGAGCTTAGAAGAACCGATTCCAGAAAGCTGGAAAACCGGGAAAGGAAAGCAGACCCCAGATGCAAGAATGCAGGAACTGTGGAAAGAGACACCCGGGGAGGTGTAATAAGCTGGACATAATATGTTTCAAGTTCAACCAGAAGGGGCATTATTCTTCAGAATGTTCAAATGGAGTAAGGAAGCCTGATTTGGCTTGTTTCAAGTGTGGCAAAGTGGGCCATATGGCCAGGAATTGCAAGGAGCCTGTGCAGAAGGCTAATGTTCTCAGAATTGCTGGACCGCCGTCTCTCCCGGCACCATCAGCTAAACCCAGAGCTAGAACCTTTAACATGACAATGAAATATGTGGTGCAAGATGTGGACGTGGTAGCAGGTATGCTTGTTATAAACTCAGTAGAAGTAAAAGTTTTGATGGATTCTGGAGCAACTAGATCTTTTATCTCTGAAAGTATTCTTGATAAAGTAAAATGTGTCGCGTACCCTCTAGAGCCTAATTTGATTATAGAGGTAGCAAATCAAGAGAAAGTTGTTGTTAATAAGATTTGTCCTGATTGTGATGTGTCTATAGAAGGTCGGCACTTTTCTGCTGACTTAATTCCTTTTAAGTTAGGAGAATTTGAGGTTATACTAGGAATGGATTGGTTGTCAAACCATGAGGCACAAATAGAATATAAAAGTAAGAAGGTGAAGTTAAGAACCAAGGATGGTGAGGAAGTAATATTTAAAGGAAAGAGGCAAGAGAAGAAATTTCTAACAGCTATTGAGGCAAGAAGATTAATGCATCGAGGATGCGAAGTTTATTTGGCTCATGTCGTGGACATGGAAAAAGAATCTGTAAAGATCGACGATATTCCGATAGTAAGAGATTTTCCGGATATGTTTCCTGATGAATTGCTTGGACTACCTCCAGACAGAGAGATTGAGTTTACGATTGACTTGGCTCCTGGTACGGAACCAGTGTCGAAAGCTCCCTATCGCATGGCGCCGGTTGAAATGAAGGAATTGGCAGCTCAGTTGCAAGAATTGTTGGACAAATGAGTGAGCTGACCGAGTGTATCCCCGTGGGGCGCACCGGTGTTGTTTGTGAAGAAAAAGGATGGAAGTATGCGATTGTGTGTCGATTATCGTGAGCTGAATAAGTTGACGATCAAGAATAAGTACCCTCTACTGCGGATCGATGACTTGTTTGACCAATTCAAAGGAGCTTTGTGCTTTTCAAAGATTGATTTAAGATCTGGGTATCATCAATTAAAGATCAAAGCGGAAGATATACCCAAGACAACGTTCTGAACAAGATACGGACACTATGAGTTTTTAGTGATGGCATTTGGCTTGACGAATGCGCCAGCTGTATTTATGGATCTTATGAACAGAGTGTTGAAGCAGTATTTGGACAAGTTCGTGATTGTGTTTATTGACGATATACTGATTTACTCCAAAACGGAAGAAGATCATAAGGAGCATTTGAGGATTTCCTTAGAAATTCTGCGAAAAGAGAAGCTGTATGCAAAGTTTTTGAAGTGCGAATTTTGGCTAAAGGAAGTGCAATTTCTTGGTCATGTAGTGAATAAAGAAGGAATAAAAGTGGATCCAGCCAAGATAGAAGCTGTAATGGATTGGGAAAGACCCAAGACTCCGACGGAAGTCAGAAGTTTTCTGGGATTAGCCGGATACTATAGAAGATTTGTGCAAGATTTCTCTAAAATTGCCGTTCCGTTGACAAAGTTGACGAGAAAGAATGAGAAGTTCGTTTGGACAGAAAAGTGTGAGGAATGTTTCCAAGAGTTAAAGAAGAGATTGGTAACCGCCCCAGTGTTGGTATTACCAGATGATAAAGGGGAATTTGTGATATTCAGTGATGTTTCCTATAAAGGACTTGGATGCGTGTTAATGCAACATGGAAAGGTAATAACATATGCGTCAAGGCAACTCAAGCTGCATGAGCAAAAGTATGCAACGCACAATTTGGAATTGGTAGCAATTGTATTTGCCCTTAAGATTTGGAGGCATTATTTGTACGGAGAAAAGTGCGAGATTTATACGGATCATAAGAGCTTAAAGTATATCTTCACTCATAAAGAACTAAATATGCGACAAAGAAGGTGGTTGGAATTGATCAAAGATTATGATTGTGCGATAAACTATCATCCTGGAAAGGCAAATGTGGTAGCTGATGCTTTAAGTCGAAAGGAAAGGTTGAATATGTTAACGTCATCGGAAGAATTAATCAAGGACTTAGAAAAGATGGAAATAGAGGTGTAGACTCCAGAATGTGGAGATGAAGCTATGTATGCAATGTGGTTTCAACCTGAAATTTTGGAAAAGATTCGATGCTGTCAAGAGCAAGTAATGAATCGCGAAAAGGACAAGTTGACGGGAGAAGAAATTAAAGCTCAAAAGGATGGAAAAGGGATATACCGTGTTAACTCACGTATTTGGATACCTAATGTTGTGGAACTAAAGTACGAGATTTTGCAAGAAGCATATAACTCGAGATTTTCAATACACCTTGGGAGTAAGAAGATGTACCAGGATTTGAAACAAAATTTTTTGTGGCTAAACATGAAAAAGGAAATTGCGGAATGGATAAGTAAATGTTACACGTGCCAAAGAGTTAAAGCGGAGCATCAAAGGCCAAGCGAATTGCTTCAGCCACTGGACATACCTGAATGGAAATGGGAACATATCGCGATAGATTTCGTGGTAGGATTACCTAAAACCAAGTCAAATCATTATGCGATTTGGGTGGTAATTGATCGATTGACAAAGTCAGCGCATTTCTTGCCGATAAACGAAAGGTTTTCATTAGAGAAGCTGGTCAAATTGTATCTGGATGAGATCGTGATGCGTCATGGAGTTTCTGTATCTATCGTGTCTGATAGAGATCCAAGGTTTAATTCGAGATTTTGGCAACAATTCCATGATCATTTGGGAACGAAATTGAAAATGAGTACGGCCTATCATCCGCAGACAGACGGACAAAGTAAAAGGATAATTCAGACGATTGAAGACATGTTGCGAATCTGCGCAATAGATTTCAAAGGAAATTGGGACGATCATTTACCCTTAATTGAGTTTTCCTACAATAACAGTTATCACGCAAGTATAGACATGCCGCCTTATGAAGGAAAGTATGGAAGAAAGTGTAGATCCCCTACTTATTGGGACGAAGTTGGTGAACGCAAGTTAATTGGCCCAGAGCTAGTTCAGCAAACGAAGGAAAAGCTAAGTCCCATTTGAAGTATTGCGACAAGTTGGGAAAGTGGCGTATGAATTGGCGCTGCCGCTGCAAATGCAACATCTGCACAAAGTGTTTCATGTATCTCTCCTGAAGAAGTATAATGCTGATGCGAGCCATGTGATCGAGTTGGAACCAGTGGAAATCGAACCAGATTTATCCTATATAGAACAGCCAGTGCGAATTTTGGATCGAAAAGAAAGGACGCTTAGAAATAAAGTTGTACCTCTAGTTAGAGTGTTGTGGAGAAATCCATTATTCGAAGAATCGACTTGGGAATTAGAAAACGAAATGAAAGAAAAGTATCCCCATCTATTTGCTTAGACTAGATTCTGGGGACAGAATCCTTTTAAGGAGGGTAGATTGTAACGACCGAGAATTTTGGGTCATAATTAAGAAAATAAAGTATGTGTTATGTGATGAGATTATAATTATGTTATTAAGTGGTGATTATTTGTCTTATCTGTATACTAGAGTTAAGGATCGTGGATAAAAACGTTCCAGTTTAAAGGGTCAGCTTAGAAGTTAAGCTTGGTGTCGGGCCGTCCGGTAGAACGGAACCCGTCCTAATATGGAATTAAATAATATAAAATGTGAATTATATGTGAAGTGAATGAATAAAGTATTTTTTCTTAAGAGACGTGTTGATTGGCAAAGATAATGAGAAGCGTAATCGAAACGCTGAGCGTCGGGCCGTCAGGCTGAACGTGACCCGGTACGCGTAAAAGGAGATAAAGTTAAAGAGGAATAGATTCTATGATCAGACCTGAGTTGTTATGTGACTATATGTTTGTGATTCCTTGACTGTGTGCATGAGTAAGTGTTCTGTGTCAATTTTGTGAATTTTAAGGGAATTATGTGACTTAAGTAAAGGTTTAATTAACCCTCGCGCATTTTTATAAAATCATCTGAGAAGGATAAAAACATGGGATTTGTTCTGTTATCTTCGTAAAGACCCTAGAGACTTTTTAAAAATAAAAAATGAATTTGATTGTTGATCTTTGCATTTTTAAATTGATTTTATGTGGAAAATATATTTATTAAAGCAAGTTTACGAAATTCATATAAAATCAACCGTTCACTCAATTTCTTATTATGAGTAATGGATAAAAAGCTAATTTCGAGACCTACATGTTAAAATTGTCATTTTTAATAATCCTCGACTTTCCGAGAGAGAAATATTTTTATTTTGAATTTCATTGCATTTGAGTAAAAAGGGAAAGAAAGTGCAAATTAAAAAGAGAGTTATTAGATTACTATTTTGTCCTTAATCTTGGTGGAGTATAAAATACTCCTTCCTCCCCCATTTTCTTTTTCTTGCCGTGCACTCACTCTTTTCTCTCCTCTTTTTCTTTCACTCTCTCTCTCTCACTCGAACAACTCTATCTAGGCTCTCTCTTCAATCTCTCTCGGTATACCTCCTTTTTTCCTTGATCAAACTTATCAATCATCCCTAATTCTTCTTGCTAAACACTCATGTGTAGGTAGAAGTATGTGCATGTGTGTGATTAGGCTTGCATGCCGAAGTGTGTGTGTGTTTTCGGGTTCGGTTTTGAGCCAAGAACCGAGGGCTTGCTTGACTAGTTCGTGTTCTATGATTATTGTGCTAAAATCAGTCTGTATGTGGTGTTGCTGCATTTCTTTTGAGAAATCGGGGGTTTCGTGGTTGGACACCCTCGAATGAGGGCACCACCGTGAAGCCACCGCCGCCGGTGATGAACTCCGGTGAACCGGTGGTGAGCTATGATGTTAAAAACTGAGCTCTAGAACCTTAAGATCACTTATTTATGTTTGCATGTGGTGTTTTGATTAAAAAGGCCGAATGGCCGTTATTATTTTTCAGGAAATCAAGTTGATTGTGGTAAAATGCATGAGTCATTGATTTGATATTGAAAAAATAGGTGGATTTGTGATTCAAGGATTAAGAACATCAAGTTGCATGTTTTGTTTTTGAAAAACCCGAATGGTGTTAATCTTTAAAGTTGTTTGATTTGAGTTAACTTGTTTAAGATAATGACATTGCTATTAGAGTAAAAAGGAATGAAATTATTGTTGCATGCTAAGTTTAGGTTCGAATTTTTGTGATAACAAGAAAGGAAATTGAATTTTGTGAGATAATCTTGGTAAACACTAAGTTTGTATGATTTAAAAGTGATTGAATGATAGTTTTAAAGGAGATTAATAAGTGCATGCTAGTAATTAGTCTTTGAGTTGAAAACTATGTTCTTGCCGAATGAAAATAAGATAAAAGGGGTTAATTATTGATTAAGTCAATGCATGTTGGTTGAATGAGTTAGTTGATGCATGATTTGATGTTTAAGTGAATAGAATGATCTAGTTAAAAACTAAGATAAGTGGGAAATGTGATGTATTGTCTTGCATGTCAAAATCCAATTCTTGAATGTTGATTTATGGAAAAACTCGAATGGATTCTTAGGAATAAAAAGGTGAAATTAAATGGATTAAATTGCTAAGTGAGATTTTGATTTGCATGACAAAGATTAAGTAATGTTGAGTTCGAACTTTAATAATTAAACAAAAGTGTTGATTTCGACCCTTAATGAAAGTAGGATTCAGATTTTTGGATGAAGTTTAAGTGCTAAATGATCCTTGTAAATTGCATTAGTTGTGCTTGCTTATATGAGGTTGAAAATGAATATATGTGGATGTGTTTTGTATGTATGGTTCGAATTAAGGAGCAAAAGAAAAGGAAATTAAGTTGATTGATATAAGTGATAGTATATACGTAAATGTTTGGTTGTAAATAGGTCTTGTACTCGTAAAAGAGTCGTGATAGTGTGATTTGAGAAATAGCCAAGGTCAAGCTAGTACGCTTTGATTGCTAAGTATATAAGGATATAAAAGCTACGAGAAAAGGGATATGCTATGTGCTATGTGCTATGTGCTTATATGTATAAGCTATATTCGTATGCTCGAGTTATCGTATAGAGTGATCGTTCCGGGAACGAGAGTTGGGAATATAATTAAGATTTTTGGTTTTATTGTAGATTCGGAGCGTGAGGGCATTCAGGCTAGGAAAGGAAAGGATTTACTAGGTGGCAGTAATTCAACCCTCAGGAAAGCAATTTCAGGCAAGTAACTCTGATTACTTGTGTAAATGATTATAAAGGAAATGTTGTTCATACCATGTAGAGTATTGAACTGTTTAAGCATGAAACCCTTGTTTTATGAGACCCATGTTTTATGAAATCCTGTTATTTAATTAAAGAATCCCTGTTCTTGATAACCTGTTATTGATAAGCCTATTGATTTCACTCACTGATAACTAGACCTTTCTGTTCAAGTTACCTATAATGACATGAATCATATTGAACCTATTGAATATCTTGGTTAACTCTGTTTAATGATACCCTGTTTCTCTTGATCACCCTATTGATCCCTAAGTTAATGTTGATCCTTCTAATTTAGTGCCTTGTTGTCCCTGATACAGAATTCTTGAGAATTGTTCCTTGCCTATCTTTGATTAACTCTCTGAACCTTGCTTCTTTAAAAATTTGATTTAAGAATGAGTTTTGACTTGAAAGAGTCCGAATGATTTCAAATTCTTGGTAATGATAAAATGGATTTTAGAAAACCTATTTGTTTTTCCAACTCAAGGTTTTCCAAATGAATTCCTGATGGATTGGATTGAGACGTAAGAGGCTAGTGGGATTAGTCCAGTCATGGTAAGAGGCTAGTGGGACTAGTCCAATTTAAGGCTGAAATTATGTCGATTGGTACCTTAAAGATCGGAATGGAGGTCGATACGGGCTGATCACCCGTATATAATGAAATGGAAAGATAAAGTGATCCAATCAAGGGTTCTAAGTGATTATTTAAAAGGGAACTGAAACTTTTTATTCAGTAAATTGATTTTTGAAAATGAAAATGGATTATATTGCTTTGAAAAGAGTTGGTAATGTCATTGTGAAGCTTAAAGCTCGAGAACCCTGATTCTTGAAATTGTTGATCATATTATTGATTCTATCTTGAAATACTGTTGATTTCCTCTATCGAAAGATCTATTTTGATCCTATAATGATTTGTGATGAATGTCGGCTTTCGTCCTGTTTCGAGCCTTGTCCCTTGAAAGCCCTACTATTCTTCAGATACCTTTCCATATCCCAAAATAAAAAAAAGTCTGCCACCTAGATTAATTAAAGTAGAATGCCCTAGTTTGTTCAAAGTATATTGAGATTTGTTATGGTAGAACTGCTATATAGTTACTTGCTGAGTTTTATACTCATTTGTTTTGTCTTAATCTAACCATGACAGTTAAGCAAGAAGATGGCCAGGCTTAGGCGCTCTGCTCGTAAGAGCGTACCTGGTGGTCCCTTCCGTGTTGAGGGCTTTCGGTTGCCAGAGCAGGTAGTGGTTGTTATGAGTGAGCTCGCGCCTAGAAAGAGGTGTATAAAGATACAATGGGTTATCTGTCGGTTCCCAGCCGAAATCGATATTGATTATTTAATAATATTTTGGGTTTGTAAGTTATATTTTATGATTGGTAGTTGTAATCTTGTCTCATACTTTATCATGTTGATCCTGTTAGTAGTTAATCGGGGTTTATGCATATTTAATTATTAGAATAGAGGTGTGTGAGTCCTCATTTCCTAACCCCGAGATTGAGGGCGTCATAATAATACAAGCGTAATTTTTCTCGGTCATTACAATTGTTCTTAACCTTAGCATGTGATGGTGATAAAAACTAATCAGATAACACGAAACTAGTAAACGCCAACTTTCGTTGTACGAATACCCTGCTATCAGACATCCACAAAAGAAATAGAAGCTGAATAGACACCAATTATGTTGAGACCATATATTTCTATAGAATTTGACAACATAAAGGTTTAATGAACAAGTTATCTATCGTGATTACATAGGGCAAGTAAGATGGTTAAAATTACCTAGGAATCATGCATAACAATTATACATGAACCTATGTTAGCATGGCAAGTTCTAAACCTCTATATTCATTTTCGCTTTGATAGAGATTAACATGCTATCTTATATGTTAGCTACGCACATAAGACGAATCAGCATAACTAATACTAGGATATCGATCAATCACCACACACCAAGATATTTAAACAAATTAACTATAGAAATCCATAAGTAAATCCGTTAGAACCCCATGATAACGATTAGTTAATAACCGAACTCATCGTCACCATGGGTTCCAATGAAAACATGATAATAAATAATATAAGAGTACTAGGGTTCAAAGACAAATCGAAAACAAGCATCCAAGTATCAACTATATTAAAGAAAAAAAAAGTCTTCTTCTTCGTAGTCATCTCGTGCTCTCTAGGTCTTCTTATGTCTCTCCCTGATCTCCTTGTTGTTAAAAACGTCTTTTTATCACTATATATAAGCCCCTAGTGGACCTGGACCCTCAAAACCATCAAATTCTACTAAAATCAGGATTCTGGGACAAAAAGGGAGGGGCGGCCGTGCTCAAATCAGCGCGGGCGCGGTGTGTTTTTGGCCGAAAGGTGGGGCGGCCGCGCTGGTTTTGGGGGCGGCCGTGCCTGACTTCTGGATTTTTCTGCTGATTCTTCTTTTTTCCGTATCTTGAGTTCTGCTCATCAGAATTAGGCAATTCAACTGCCCACACGAAGCTAACGAGATTCTCTGCAACTTGAGAATGGTATAGGATTCCAATTATTAACTATTTTTAGCATATTTCCTTAAAAACTCCTTTCTTCATTTAATGGATGTCTGAAATGGAATAACACAAAAACATATCAAAAATACCAACTTGAGTTCAAAACACCAACTTAAGCTTGAAATGAAGCATTCTAAGTAGATTTAAAATCCACTTATCAGTTCTTTCTGAGTGTGATTTGTATTGACTTTCAATTTCTATTGATGGCTCAACGGATGTTGATCTTTTCCTTTCGCCGGATGATGAAGTTTGCCTCTCAATGGATGACGCACTTAGTCTTTCGACGAATGTTGATTTGTGTGCTTCATTTGTTGCTGACTTTTCTGCATTATCCTTAGAGATTATTTCTTGATCACTTTCATCTTCAATATCATCACAAATCATCTCAACATTTTCAAATTTGAGGCTTTCATGGAAACCTTCATCTTACAATCCTTCAATCTTCTTATCATCAAACACAACATGTACGGATTCCATAACAATGCCGGTTCTTAGATTGTAGACTCTGTAGGCTTTTCCAACTGCATACCCAACAAAAATACCTTCATCTGCTTTGGCATAAAACTTTCCATGCTACTCAATTTGATTCCTTAAAAATTAGCATTTACAGCCAAAGACATGAAGAAATTTTTGTATTGGCTTCCTATTCTTGAATATTTGATAGGGAGTCATGCATTTTGCTTGATTGATCAAAGAAATATTCCGAGTGTAGCATGCAGTATTTACAGCTTCAGCCCAAAAGTAAGTTGGTAACTTTGATTCTTCTAGAATTGTCCTTGTAGCTTCAATAAGAGATCTGTTCTTTCTTTCCACCACTTCATTTTGTTGTGGAGTTCTAGCTGTTGAAAATTCATGCATGGTTCCATTTTCTTCACAAAACAACCTCATAATAGAATTCTTGAACTCAGTTCCATTGTCACTCCCGATTCTTCTAACCTTGAGATCAGGATGATTGTTGACTTATCTTATATGATTGATAATGATTTCACTATCTTCATCTTTAGATTTGAGAAAATCTGTCCAAGTGAACTTTGAGAAATCATCAACAATAACTAGGCAGTATCTTAACTTTGAGATTGACAACACATTGAATGGTCCAAACAAATCCATATGCAGTAGTTGTAGAGGTTCTTCAATTGTAGATTCAAGCGTCTTTTCGAATGATGCATTGATCTATTTTCCTTTGTGACATGAATCACACAAATAATCCTTTGAGAACTCAACTTGGGGAATGCCTCTTACAAGATCTTTCCTGGCTAATTCATTCATAGTCTTGAAGTTCAGATGGGACAGTTTCTATAATATCCGGGATATGACGTGTAATTATTTTTGTTAATAAAAAATATTATGTGATTATTATATGAATTTTGGTAATTATCTGTGAAGTGGTATCTGTGTTTGGATATGTAAATATGATATAATTTGAGTATTTTAATTTTTTTATGTCCAAAATAAAATATAGATAATCGTCATATCTTCCTATTTATTTTTATGATGATCTATGATTTTATTGGATATTTATGGATTTTATAATTTCTTTTTCCGAGTAATTACAAACTATTTTATACAATCGGGAACCAGCCGACCTCAACCGTTTTTATATTTTTATAACCCGAAACTGAGAAGTCCTTTCTAACCTAATTGTAATATTCTGAGCATTTTCCATGTTTTGACTTTTTCGATTCGGCGTACAGTTTGTCCTGTGCGGGTCCCGGCGCAATTTTTTTTTATATACAATATTCGTTTCGGTAAATCAATAAAACTCGTATTTTTGATAAACGGGATCTTTTTATTAAACTTTTATAATTATCAACTCGTAATACGTGTAACCAGGCGCTGAGACCAAGACCGCAGTATAAATTGTACATATTTGGATAATTATCCCGAAAACCGGTACCGTTTGGATCCGTTTTTATAAATAAATGTACTATTTTATATCCGGAATGATCCAACGGGATACTAATTTCCCGTAATTATAAATAGCCTTTACCGTATTTTATTTCGTACAGAAAATCATTTGCAGCCAGTAAATTATATAATTTTACAGAGAAAATACTTATATTCATATAAACTTCTGAGAATCAAACTACAATTTCAAGGCGTTACCGGATTCCGATTGGAAAGCTCGAGTACTCAAAACGAAGGTCTTGAGGTGTTCTATCAGAATCAATAAGCCTTACAACTGCATAATCAAAGGGTATTTTTCGGGTTCAAATGGAGTTGTCATTTGAAGTTCCTTCGAGTTCACCGGAAACCGGCGAACTTCTCGGCCAATTTCCGACCAACTCAGGGATTGTTAAGATGAATTGATTGCTGGGTTGTGTTCCTGGTGAGCCATAGTTGTGATCTGGAGGTGATGGTGAGGTGAGGATGCCGGAATCGTCTTCTCCGGCGAGACAGGACATTTTCCGGCAAACCCCTATAAAAATTGCAATTTAGTACCTGTGATTTTGAAAGAGAAACAGTTCAGTTCCTGAACTTTCCAGACTTTGCAAAAATAGGATTCCTGTTTATAAATTATTTAAAAATCATATTTTATATTTAATTCAATTATAAAAATTCATTTTTAATTACTGAAAATTCCAAACATTATTATTTTAATTCCAAAAATTATTTTTAATTCAAAAATAAATTTGAATTAATAAGTTAATTAATTTTAGTTAATAATTAATTGATTAATTGGTCAATTAATTTGAAAATTAATTGATTAATTGATTTAATTAATTATTAATTGATTTTAATTGATTATTTAATTAGATTTAATTATTTATAAATGATTTAAAAATTCCGAAAAATAGTTTCGAGCTTTAAAATATTATTTTAAATTATTTTCAAGGCTCAATAATTATTATAAAATTATTTTCAAGCCAGATTTGGCTAACTGAACCCTATTTATTGTTTTAAAATTGATCCAACGACCCATTTTGACTCCGAAAAATGTTTTAAAAATCATATTAAATACCCGAAAGACGGTTTATGGCCCGAGACTTCCTTATAAATGAAATTTCATTGATTGTTTGACGTGCTCTGTGCTATATGTGACTTATTTGTTTGACTGTCGGTCTATGTGATCAGTGTTTACTTGTTTTAGCATAACTTTTAATCCGTAAATCGGATTTGGGTGAAACGAAGGGTAGATGAAACCTTATGAAGTCCATGTGATGATTAGAATAATGTGAGATGAATATTGATAGATACTTATGATGCCTAGCAGAGTAGACAAGGCGTAGAAAAGGGAAGTAGATGATTAGAAAATGAAATCGATGCGTAGAAAATATAACAGGTGATCAGTGAATAGAAGCAAGGCATAAAAAAGTAAACGAGTGGTTGTTGAATAAAGTCAGTAGACAAGTAAGAGTGAAGTTGGAATCGATTGTAATAAGGAAAGTACTTCTAAACCTTTTTCGAGATATAATGCAAATATTTCTAAATTCTCTCGTGGCAAATTTTTAAGTAGTCAAAATTGTTCTGTTTTATATTGTAAGTACTTTGACTCCTTCAGCCTTGACCTGAGCCACATCATTTGATCTTTGAGCCGTAAGCCTTATTCTTTGTGAACCATTTCTTGTTGATTTACCAGATACTAAACCACAAAAATACGATACTACTCCACAAATATATACCCATCATATACCAAACACTGGAACAGAATTACTTAAATATACATAAACTTTTATACTCTACCATACCTTATGACATCAAAGAACTAAACCTTGTAAGATCATTTTTCATCTAATACCCGATTATCCTACAGGCTGAAGGCCATTTCTTATACATACTTTGATACACCCTTATGATACTCATGAAATGCATCATGCCTTTATACAAATGTTTCATCACTGTTGATTATGATCTTGTTTTACTATGTTTTATTATTATTCATATTAAATTGCTTTAGAATTGGATATTTTTCTTTATGTGGACCAGATTCCTGGTCAGACCAGATTCGTGGTCGAATTAGGCCAATGTGTGCCCTGGATCCAGTTTATAGAGCAGAGTCGTGTGCTTTGCTCGGGGTTAGTGCATGACTGATCAGCAGCCTAACCTTGGTTTTAAGATTTAAAATGAATATCCGACTCTAATGATTGTTTAACAAGAAACTTGATTCCTCTGAATCATCTCATTTGATCATTAATTAACCTCAGTTACTGTTAGTGTGACTTGCTGAGCTAGTTAGCTCACTCTTGCGAATCTTTTTATATATTCTACAGTTAAGAAGGATACGGTTGATAGCGGGGTTTCCCAGTTCAATGTACGAGCTAGAATTCCAGATTGAGTGGGAGCGAGCTAGCAGGAGCTTATTACGGTAGCGAGATAGTATGATTGTAAGAATGATTTCATTATTAGTTGTAAGTTAAATTAGTTGGGATTTGGTACGTTGTAATAAAAGTTAAGGTTGTGGCTTGTTTTCATACTTTAACCTGTTGCGATCCGTGGTTATGTAAAGCAGGGTCATTACAATTAATATTTCATATACAGGTTTATATATTGTGTATGTGTTATGGACCCCAAACTTCTGACCCGGGTTTGGAGGGCGCCACAGTTTCTTATGCCATAGCCAACTTTCATCTTGACTTGCTTTGCTGAAAAGATAAGTAATAGAATTTACACTTGATGAGTTGAAGTCAGCTAAATACACATTTCCTTTTCTCACTCTAGTGAGAACCACTTTATTGTCCTTCTTGTTTGTAATAATGCAGGCTTTAGAATTGAATGTTACTGAGTTGCCCTTATCACAAAGCTGGTTGACACTCAAAAGATTATTGAGTCCATCCACTAAAGCAACTTCTTCAATGATGATATTGTCTTTAGAAATCAAGCCACATCCCACAATATGCCCTTTGCTATCATCTCCAAAAGTAATTTTTGGGCTAACTCTCTCCTTGAACTCAGTGAGCAGGGTAGACTCTCCAGTCATGTGCCTTGAGCAACCACTATCCAAATACAAAAGTTTCTTTCTGTTTCCCTGCATACATCAAAATCAAATCAAGTTGTTTTGGTACCCAAGTTTCCTTGGTTCGTGCATTATTATCCTTCCTTTTAGGTTTCTTAGGCTTGTCCCTATTTGACTCAAGTGATTGAGATTCAAACTTGGTCAATAGAGTAGGGCTTTGAAAACCATTCACAATTACAGAACTATCATGCACAGATTGATTAACATGAAATAGAATATTATGTGCAAACATCTTATTCCAATATGGCATGTTATATGGCATTTGAGTCATACTAAATGCAACATAGTAAGGATTTTGTGTAAATGGCATATTAGCAAATTGTGCATTCAGATTATGTGCAGGCATAACATTCATAGGCATTGTGGGCATGCTAGGAAATAAGGGAGGTGCAGACATAGGTGCAGGCATAGCAGATTTGTAATTAACAAACAGATGATTAACACTACCACACTAAATACAGATTTTTCTAGGTACATATTTATCAGGTGTGTAGTTTTAATGTTTGGTAATTCCTACTTTTCCATTCATGTTATATTTTTTTTTAGATTTTGCCTTAACGTCAATTTTCTCTAATCTATCATTTAGTTGCTTCATTGATAAATGCCCCACATTGACTTTTTTTACTCCTTGATTTGACTTGTTTCTCTTGTAACAAACTTCTTGGAAACTGATCCATATTTTCATTTAGCTTAGCTAGCTTGACTTTGCTAACTAGATTTATCCGTCTTTCGACGGATAAATCTTTTTATCCGTTGAAAGTCCTTCTTCCAAACTAGGCTCTAATTTTTCTTTACTTTTTTTCCAGGCTTCCTCACAGAAAGACTCTATACCTTGAACTTTGGTAATTTCAGTATGAACATCTCTAGATGATTTCCAATCCTTAATTACCTCCTTTTCTCGTTTAAGTTGCTTTCTTAAAATCTCATCTTTCTTTAAGGATTCAGTCAGTTTTTCCTTAACAATTCTACACTCTATTTTCAGTTTCTAAAACTCAATAAATTGAGTTTCTAACACAATATTTTTCTCACTTAAAAATAGATTGTTATCTTTAATTCCGGTGTTTTCTTTATTGAGTGACTTAAGTGTAATACGCAAGTTATACAACTCTGTGGACATGTCATTTATAGCATCGTTACACTCAGCTTTAGAAAGATGTTCTAGATTACTGGTGATTACCTGATTGCTTGAAGAACTGACCTTTGTTTCATCTGATTTGGCCATTAGAGCTAGATTGACATAGCTTGTTTCTTCAACTTTATCTACCCCATCGGATGCCCAGTCATTATCTTGAGTCAAGAAAGCCCTTTTCTTTTGTTTGAGAAATTTAAAGTATTTTTTTAATCCACATGCTCAAACTTCTTTCTTTCAGAATCAGGCTTTCTGCATTCACTAGCAAAATAACCATTCAAGCCACATTTGAAATATTTGAATTTGGATTTATCCACCATGTTTCTATTTGGCTTGGCTACTCAAAATTCTTCTTGAATTTGAGCTTGGCTAACCTTCTTGACAGGAAGGCTAGATGTTCATCTATGTCTTCCATTTCATCCTGACTGAGATGGTCTTCATGCTCAGCCACTAGCCCTTTTCCTTTGCCTTCACAAACCCTAGAGTTTGGTGCAGATTCCATAGCTTCAACCTTCATCTCTTTCACTCTCTCTTGTTCAGCTACCAAAGCTACAAATCCTCCCTTCTTTCTTGCTTTCTCTATTTGCTCATCTTGTTCCATTTCAAGCTCATAAGTCTTCAGAATGCCATACAGTCTCTCCAAAGTAAATTCCTTGTAATCTTGACAATTTCTGAGAGACACAATCATAGGCTTCCACTCTTTTGGTAGAGATCTAAGGAATTTGAAGTTTGAATCTTTTGTTTGATAGACTATTCCATGCAATTTTAGTGCATTTAGTAATTTTTGAAATCTACTAAAGATGTCACTTAGAGATTCACTGTCTTCACAATGAAAGTGCTCATACTGCTGAATTAAGAGTTGCATTTTGATTTCCCTCACTTTCTCAGTTCCATCACATATGATTTGGATCCCAAATATCTTTAGCAGTCTTGCAGTTGATGACATTTTCAAACATATCTCCATCAAGACCATTGAACAGAATGTTTATAGCCTTTTTGTCTTTGTGTACTTGCTCAATATCTTCATCTGTCCATTCTTCTTGTGGCTTTGGAACAGTTTGCTCATCTCTTATAGCTCCTTCAGTATCTGTAGCAACTTTTCTAGGAACATGAGGGCCTTTCTTAATGCAATTAACATATCTTTCATCTTGAGAGAGAAGATGCAGGTGCATTTTCATCTTCCAATGGTGATAATTATCTTTATCCAAGAATGGAATCTTTACTTCAAAATCCTTCCTACTTACCTGGTTAATTGCTTTGATCTTTAAACTCTTAGTGTGTCAAGAGCTTGCTCTAATACCAATTATTAATCCCAGACAATCTAACAGTTGAATTATAGAAGGGGGGTTGAATGTAATTCTTGGTTTCTTCTTGATTTTAAGAACTTCTCTAACAAATATACATAACAGTGTTTGAATATGCAAAAGTATGGAATAAAAGTATTTAAGTATTCAAACACAAAGTAATTTAAACACAAGTATTTAAAAACTTTCTCGTGGATTAAACTTATCCACCAGATATATATATATATATGTCGAGAACTCTATGATACAAAGATTGTACACAGTTTCTTAAAAGTAGAATCACAAGGAACAGAGAAATTCTTCACAGATACATCTTTTTCTATTTCTCTAGTTGATTGCTTAATTTACTACTAGCTACTCTTGGTTTATATATTACCAAGTTACAAGTGAATAAGACAAACTAATAAAACAAAATATGTCTTTTTCTAATCACATACTTCTTCATTTCTCCATTCAGTATCTTTACTTCCATTAAGCATGGAAATGGAAATGCTTCTTTATTCTCTAAAACCTGTAAATAGGCTGCCACATTCCATTTGCATACAATCAACCCATGTGACGGTCAAGTCACTATCAACTGTTTTTTGAATTTGATCATCCGTTGAAACTCCGTTGAATCATCCATTGAGACTTTGTTAAATCATCCGTTGAGAGTCTGGTTGATCATCCGTTGAAAATCTAGTTGATCATCCATTGAAATCTTGTGGAACATCCGTTGAGAGTATCTTTATGGCAGTTAACTCTATTTCACTTATGCAAGATTACTAGGCATCTAATATTTACAATTAGCCAACCTGTTTTGCATATCAATATAGGAGTCAACATGACTTACAATATCCTATAACTTGTAGTTCTCTAAGGCATTACAGTATGCAAGAATTTGCTACTAAAACTTATTTAAACATAAGCTACTCTCTCAACGATTGGCTAATAAAATTATCTGTTGAGAGCTACAATAATATTTAATCAAATCTACTAAGGTGTTTTTATAGCATATCATCAGGTCTACAACATATTTCTAACAGTTTATCAAGAAATATGAAGATCAAATTATTAAACAAAGTATGCTTTACACTACCTATTTTGTCTATCGGATTTTTGGCACTAGACAATTCTGTTAGAATTTACTTATTCTGTGAAGCATAAATTGGGGGAGATTATTGAGAATTGACTAAGTTGAGAATCAGGATCCGTCCAACAATCAGGATATGATCAACCGTCAGGATATGATTATCCGTTGGAAACTTCATTGTCATCCGTTGGCAATCTATTCAGTCATCCGTTGATATCCACATATGAATATCCGTTGAAGCTATACAATATATTTGTTGATCAGCTTATCCGTCGAGAATGACTTAAATGACAAGTCAAAGCTGCAAGATAAATCAGAAGGTGCTGATTTATAGGATAGTAGTTGATTTAGATATGTATAGAAAGTAGAATAGTTATACTCTAATATATCTTGTAATTGATAGAGATTTTTTGTAGATGTGTAGTATATAAACACAAAATAGTTTATCACAAAAAAGATACAACTCGAGTATTCGTACAACCTAGTAGCTCTTAAAAATATTGTTCTTGAGAGAGTTTTGTAATAGTTTATTAAAGATCAATATAAACTGTTATTTGATTCATATGTGTTTACTTTACTTCCGTATTACATCGATTTATTTAGTAATTATATCAAATGTAACGCCCTCCAGACACAGGGTATAAGTCCGGGGGTTACTAGCTAATCACACAACCTATAAAATCTAATTGACAAATAATAATGAAATGAATCTAAACCCCTTTAACACTAACCGGGATCTTTTTAGGTTGAAGTATAAAAACAAGAACCACTAAATACTTTATTACAAACCAAATTCAAAATCTTACAAACTCTCATTATTACAAACCATTGTCTAACCAGTTTTAAACTAATTTCATCCTTCATTCAAACACACACACTAACTATCTACACTCCACCTGTTCGGGAAACTCAAAGCTTTCTTCCTGGATTAGGATCAATACCTTGGGTATGAGAGGATCCCGAGGCTTGACCCACTTCTTTACCACTCGAGTCCTGATGGGTTTCATATTCCTTCTTAACTGAAAATAATAAGGTGAATAACAACAAAAAGGGGGTGAGCCAAAAATTGCTCAACAGGTCTACAAAATATAAATAGTGTTTAAGCAGTTTAAGTGAAACGGTAACATGGGTATATCTGTAAAGATATAACCCCGTGAGAGTAGAAAAAAGGCCATTACTGGCGAGTAAAAATGAACTAAACTGGACACAAGTCGCATCTATACCCTGCTGATCAGCCAGGATACAGTGCAGATCTATATCCCACTATATAAATCCCGTCGGGCACCCAGGCACTACGACCCATCTCAAGGATCTGGGTATGTCCCGGTCTTTAGGATTAAGTAAACTTAATCCCCAAAAGTATCATTATCCAGTCCATGGAGTAGCAACCGAAACAATCGGTATGCTTTGATATATTCTAATCACCAGAATATATTAATATTTGTGAGTAACAATTGGAATATGAACAACGAATTCAAATGAAAAGAAGAAATCAAGAATCAAAAGGAAATATGAACAGGAATCAAAAGAGTGCAAGCGTGATAAGAATCTGAAGAAATATCACTATTCTGAAATTAGAATAGGGGAAAATCTTGCCTTCTGCGTGACTCACTGCAATTATATCACCTTTGTCTATTATCGACTCAATCTACCTTGCTGGATTACCTTCTGTTAGAGAAATATACTGGTTTAGTCATATTGTACTTCAATTACGCCTTGAACCGACTTCACATTATTCCTATTGTCTACCCATGCGCTTATGACTGACTCATATATTATATATTAGCAAGTAAGACTCGATTAACCACATGATACAAATAATCACTTAAGCACATAATCATTTTTAATAGTTAAATAATTTTTAGAATCAAAATCGACTTGCTGATCGCTCAACTGATCATTATCTGACTTGTTTCCTATTTTTCAAAATTTTTCGGACTCGTCTTGGCACGTAACTCGACTGATAATCAAACAAATAAAGTCAACTAATTTCTAGAAGAAATTAGGCTTTAATATTATTTTTAATGAAAAGAATTCATTTTTCTGAGTCAAAGGGCTTTCGTTTCGTTTGAATCGGACTAACGGTCTATTTAATATCAATTAAACACGAATAATTCAATTTATTATTCAATATAATTAATTATTACTAATTTTTTTAAACCCTAAAATAATTTTTAAATAATTGTTTAAGAAAAATCAGAATTAAAAATGATTTTTCTATAATTTTTGGAATTAAAATGAATTTATTATGATTTATTGAAAATTATTTGATTAATTATCAAAATAATTAATCATTTCTAAATAATAAATAAATAATAAATAATTAAAAAAATTGAGAAAATAATTAAATCTGAGTTTTAGAAAATATTTCAGAATTATTTATAATATAAATCAATTAATTTAATAATTAATTAATCAATTTATAAAATAAATAAAACTATTTTTTTTAATAAAATGAAAATAAAAATTAAATTAATTTCCAGAAACATCTGTCAGAAAATTACTTCTGACAGAAACGGATCAAAACCGGGTTGGAAACCGTGTTCTGAAAAACACAAACGGGTTGCCAAGAACAGCCCGACCTACCGGAAAATTCCCAGATTCCGGTGGCCGGTCGTAGCTCTAGCGACCTCGATTCAGGCCAAAATCAGTACCGTTTGTACTGATTTTTACAGCGTTTCGATTCAAAACAACTGTAGTAACTCATCTCCGGTCAAAATATACCAAAATCATCACGGAATCCTCAACCCCGATCAAAACCGACATGAACTCCAGCCAAAATACAAAATCACAGAATCGTACAAAAAATCAAACATTCTATATTGCAAACTGAAGCCAAGAACACATACAATCAAAGCCCCAACATATCAAGAACCAAATATTCATAAAAATTACGGAGTTGTGATTTGAAAATCGAACATAAACCCTAATTATCGAACTTTGCTATTCAGGTATCGTTTATTCAATTAAACACCATGAATCGATTGCAAATAACATCAGGAAGCTATATCAATCATCAAAACTTCATAATAACTCTAGAATCAAAAAGTCCTAATTCGAGTATAAACCCTGGAAATCGAAAATCAAAAACTACGAATCAAAACATGAAATTAATGCTAGAAATAGAAAGAACATATCGAAACCTTCGATTTGGGTATCTACCGATTCATATTCTATTACATGCCTAAAATCAGGATTATATCTCTTAAGCATCGAAACGTGAAACACATTGTGAATATGTTGAATATGAGGCGGTAAAGCTAATTCGTACGTAACTTTTCCAACTTTCTTCAAAATTTCAAACGGTCTGACGTATCGTGGCTTCAATTTACCCTTGTTGCCAAATCTGGTTAATCCTTTCAATGGCAATATTTTGAGTAACACATGCTCTCCTTCCTGGTAGTCCATTTCCTTCCTTGCTTGATCTGCATATTTGCGTTGCCTGTTTTGCACTGCATCTAATTATTTTCGAATAAGTTCTATCTTTTCTTTAGTCTGTTGGATTAATTCTGGACCCAAAACCTTGCGTTCTCCAACTTCATCCCAATATACTGGTGATCTACATTTTCTTCCATATAATGCTTCGTACGGTGGCATTCCAATGCTTGCGTGATAGCTGTTGTTGTAAGAAAATTCAACTAAAGGTAAATGCTCATCCCAACTACCTTAGAAATCAATCGCACAAACTCGTAGCATGTCTTCAATTATTTGGATAGTTCTTTCACTTTGCCCATCGGTTTGCGGATGATAAGCGGTACTCATGTTTAATTTAGTTCCAAGGCATTCTTGAAATTGTCTCCAAAATCTTGAATTAAATCGGGGATCTCGATCAGACACGATAGATATTGGAACTCCATGGCGCATCACAATTTCCTTGAGATACAAATGCACTAGCTTGTCAAGCAAAAATCTTTCATTAATTGGTAGAAAATGTGCCGACTTTGTTAGTCTGTCAATGATTACCCATATTGCATCATGATTTCCTTTAGTCCTTGGAAATCCTACCACAAAATCCATCGCTAGATGTTCCCATTTCCATTCTAGAATATCCAATGGTTGCAGTAATCCGCTCGGACGTTGATGTTCCTCTTTAACTCGCTGACATGTGTAGTAATTACTTACCCATTCTGCTATTTCCTTCTTCATATTCGGCCACCAAAAGTTTTCCTTCAGATCGTGGTACATTTTTGTACTCCCGGGATGAATAAAATACTTCAAACTGTGCGCATCTCATAATATTTCTTCTTTCAGTTCTGCCACATTAGGGATCCAGATTCTTGATGCAAAGTGTAGGATTCCTTTGTTATCCTTCTGAGTTGTAATTTCTTCTCTTGTTAAGTCGTCATCTTGACTCATCACTTCTTCTTGACAGCGGCGAATCTTCTCTAATAACTCCGGTTGAAAAGTCATAGCGTAGATAGCTTCAGTAGATTCATTGGGAACACGAATTTTGATTTCCAACTTGTCAAATTCCTTGGCTAATTTTTCATATGAAGTTAACAAATTCAATCTTTCTTTCCGGTTTAGCGCATCTGCCACAACATTTGCTTTCCCTGGATGATAACTGATTGTAACATCGTAATCTTTAATCAATTCCAGCCATCGGCGTTGTCTTATAGTCAATTCCTTTTACGTAAAGATGTACTTCAGACTTTTATGATCTGTGTAGATTTCGCATTTTTCACCGCAAAGATAGTGTCTCCAAAGTTTTAATGCTTATACGATCGCTGCTAATTCCAGGTCATGCGTAGGATATTTTTGTTCATGAGGTTTTAGCTGTCTCGAAGCATATGCAATGACGTTACTATGCTGCATCAGTACACATCCTAATCCACGGTATGAAGCATCGCTGTAAATGACAAAATTTCCATGCTCGTCTGGCAATACGAGTACCGGTGCGGTTACTAACCGATTCTTCAACTCTTGGAAACTTCCTTCACATTTGTCATCCCATACGAACTTTTCACTTTTTCAAGTTAACTTGGTCAACGGCGTTGCTATTTTCGCAAAATCTTTGACAAATCTTCTATAATATCCTGCCAATCCCAAGAAACTTCGAACATCTATCGGTGTCTTTGGCCTTTCCTAACTCAACACAGCTTCAATCTTCGCTGGATCGACTTGAATGCCTTTTCTACTGATGATGTGCCCTAGAAATTGTACTTCCTTCAACCAGAGTTCACATTTTGAGAATTTCGCGTACAATTGCTCTTTCCTCAGCATTTCCAAAGCAATCCTCAAGTGCTCAGCATGCTCTTCTTCCGTCCTTGAATAAATCAAGATGTCATCAATGAATACAATCACGAATTTATCCAGATACCTTTTGGAATACCCTGTTCATCAGATCCATGAATGCTGCTAGCGCGTTGGTCAAACCAAATGCCATTACAAGAAACTTGTAATGTCCATATCTAGTACGGAACATAGTCTTAGGGATATCTTCAGCTTTAATCTTTAATTGATGATATCCCGATCGCAAATCTATTTTCGAAAACCATGCGGCTCCTTTTAGCAGATCGAATAAATTATCGATTCTTGGTAGAGGATACTTATTCTTGATAGTGAGCTTATTCAATTCCCGATAGTCAATGTATAGTCGCATTCTGCCATCTTTCTTCTTTACGAACAATACCGGTGCACCCCACGGAGATACACTGGATCATATGATGCCTCGGTCTAGAAGATCTTTCAATTGCGTTAACAATTCCATCATCTCAACTGGAGCCATTCGATATGGAGCTTTCGAAACTGGTTCTGTACTTGGCGCTTAATCAATCGTAAATTCAATTTCTCGGTCTAGCGGTAACCCTGGAAGCTCGTCTAGAAAGACGTCAGAAAATTCACATACAACTGGAATGTCTTTTATTTTGGGACTTCCCTTCACCGTATCTAACACGTAAGCTATGTACATCTCACATCCATGTCGAAGCAATCGTTTGGTCTGCATTAATGTCAGAAATTTCTTTCGCTATTTTTCGCCTTTGAATATTATTGTTGCATTTTCCACAGTTCACAATTTTACTTTCTTGTTCGCACAATCGATCTGAGCATTATGACAAGCTAACCAATCCATTCCCAAAATGACGTCAAACTCTCCTAACTTAAAAGGAATCAAGTCTACGGAGAAATAATGTCCGGCTATTTCGATATCGCACGCAGGACACACTCGATCTACTGGAACTTGGTCGTCATTCACTAATTTTATAATTAACGTCTCGCCCAACCATTCAATTTCGCAATGTAACTTATCAAGGAATTCTTCAGAAATAAATGAACGAGTAGCTCTAGAATCAATTAATACTTTTGAATTTATGGAATTCACCAAAAGCATACCTGCAATTACACTAGGACGCTGTACTGCTTCTTTCATTGTCATGTTGAAAGTTCTTGCTCTGGGTTGATTAGGCAGCGGTGGAGGAGGTAATGCCAACACTTTCGAAATACTGGCTGCCATTGCTGGTCTTTTACAATGCCTAGCGATATGCCCTTTCTTTCCACATTGGAAGCAAGTAATTTCTGTTGTTTTTCCTATTGAACATTCGTTAGAATAATGCTCTTTCTGCTTACATTTGAAACACGTCACATCCTCTTTGATACAGACGCCGGTATGTTTTCATCCACAAGTTCTGCAGTACGACATTGGGACTCTGATAATTCCCTGCTGGCTGGGGCTTGGAAACGATTACCAGTCTTTTGGATACCTTGTCCTATTCTTTTAAAATTCAAATTTATCTGGGCTTAAAATCCCGGTTTCCTGCTGGAGCGGTCTTGGAAACTTCCCTGTCCTCTATCCTTTTCAGATCTTTCGCTTTCCCCTTCAATGATCAAGGCTTTCTGGACTACGGCGGTATACGTCGTTAACTAAAAAGCTACAACTTGCCCACGGATCCATGGTCGTAACCCTTCTTGAAACCTTTGGACTCATTTTTTTTAGTATCAACTTGTTCTGGAACGAACCTAGCCAATTCAGTAAATTTAGCCTCATATTCTGTTACGGACATACTTCCCTGCTTCAATTCTAAAAACTTAATCTGCATTTGATTTCTCACATAGCGAGGAAAATGTTTCTCTAAGAACAGCTGTTTAAACCTATCCCATGCAATAACATCTTCACCCTCTAAAGCCTTTTTAGATTCCCACCAATAATTCGCTTCTCCTTTCAACAAGTAACTAGCAAAGCTAGTCTTTTGGTCTTCACCTACCTTCACTAACGCAAATGCTTTATCTATTTCTTTCAACCAAGTGGTAGCCTTAATAGGATCGGCTGACCCATCATATTCTGGAGGTTTAGCTGACTGAAACTGTTTAAAAGTAACAATAGGTATAGCTGGTGGAATCTGGGGCTCAGGACGAGGTGGTTGTTGTAACATTTGTTGTGGAATCTGCTGCTGCTGTTGTTGCATCTGTTGTTGCATCATTACCATCTGTTGTTGCATCAGATGGAACATTTGGTTAATGGTATCATTGGTTTGTTCTTCGGAATTGCTGTTAGAAGTCTCAGTCCTAGTCTTTCTCTTTGGTGCCATTTGCTGATAATAAAACAAGTGATGTCTCTTTAACAGTTTAATAAATAATTGACAGTAGATAAAAAAACAATTTATCATGTATTAACAAAATTTAGATAATGGTTCGAAGAAAGAAAACAGTTTGCTTAATATAAAAACAGAAAATGTAAACAGTTAAATGAAATGTTTGTCTTTTTTTTGTGACATAATATAAAGTATGAAAAGCTGTAAAATAATAAAGTAAAAGTAAATGCTGTAAAATTATAAAGACTGAAATTTAAATAAAAGAAATTTGAAAAAGTTCATTTTATATATGACATCAGCCTCAGGTGTAAGTGCTTGGTACAAAAAGTCTCGCTCTGCTGGTCATAACTGCGGCTACAAGTCAAACTAACTACTACCAGTCAAACTACTACTATAAGTCAAACTACTACTACACACATACACACTACTCACTATGTCATACTAGGCTGCATCTATATACATTTGTCCTCTGAAGTCAACATCTCAGAACCCCGGCGGAATACGCCTCAGCTCATCCCTAAGTATCTGAACCAAAGTCTGCGCCAAACGAAATATCCTGTAGAACTACGCAAAAGAAGGCGGCCCATCGTGTGTCAAATCATCCAACTCCCAGGTAGCACTCATGAAAGCAGACTGTAACCTCTGCCTCATCATGTAATCTGGTTGTAAGGCAGCTAATGGTCCTCGGTCTCTTTGATCAAATAAATGTATAATCTCCCTACACTGAGCTCTCCAATACTCCACATCATCTCTCATAACCCTGTACTCATGTTTGGTACCATATGTGGCTGTGCAACCTGACCCACTGACTCCTGTGACGAAACCCTCGGCATCCCTGCACCCTGTTGTAGTAACCCCAACTGTAAATCCACATCATGTTCGCCCATCCCCTCAACTGGGATCATCTGAAATATGTCTGGCTCTGGGGCATCTACTGGTATAGGAGGCAATACTGGTGGTGGTGGAAGCTTCGGCTCAATCCCCGGTATAAACTGATGCTCTACCGGTAGTGGGATCATCGGCTCAAAGAACTCCAATGGATCAAACATCTCTATAGGGTGATGGACTATCCCCTGTACTGGAGGTACTGGCTCCTGTGGCAATGGTGGTGAAGGTAGAAGAGGAGGAAACATGAACTCAGATACTGGTGGCAGAACTGGTGCGACTGAACCGGTGACTGTCCTCTCAGAAGAAGCCAAATAAGCTGATGACGCCATCTAATAATATACCAAAGAAAGAAGAAAGTCACTAAATCATTCCTAGAACTAATACCTTTCTATCCTAATTTTATCTAAATCCTAACACTACTCTTCCTATTTGCCTGTTCCTATCCTATGTGATCTCCCTATCTTATCTTAACACTAATGTTCTTATTTTCAGGGACCAAACCTACGGCTCTGATGTCAAACCCGTAACGCCCTCCAGACCCGGGGTATAAGTCTGGGGTTACTAGCTAATCACACAACCTGTAAAATCTGATTGACAAATAATAAAGAAATGAATCTAAACCCCTTTAACACTAACCAGGATCTTTTTAGGTTGAAGTGTGAAAAAAAAAATCACTAACTACTTTATTGCAAACCAAATTCAAAATCTTACAAACTCTCGTTATTACAAACCATTGTCTAACCAGTTTTAAACTAATTTCATCTTTTATTCAAACACACACACTAACTATCTACACTCCACCTGTTCAGGCAACTCAATGCTTTCTTCCTGGATTGGGATCAACACCTTGGGTATGAGAGGATCCTGAGGCTTGACCCGCTTCTTTACCACTCGAGTCCTGATGGGTTTCATATTCCTTCTTAACTTAAAACAATAAGGTGAATAACAACAAAAAGGGGGTGAGCCAAAAATTGCTCAACAAGTCTACAAAATATAAACAGTGTTTAAGCAGTTTAAGTGAAACGGTAACCTGGGTATATCTGCAAAGATATAGCCTCGCAAGAGTAGAAAGAAGGCCATTACTGGCGAGTACTAACGAACTAAATTGGACACAAGTCACATCTATACCCTGCTGATCAGCCAGGATACAGTGCAGATCTATATCCCACTATATAGATCCTATCGGGCACCCAGGCACTACGGCCCATCTCAAGGATCCGGTTATGTCCCAGTCCATAGGATTAAGTAAACTTAATCCCCAAAAGTATCACTATCTAGTCCATGGAGTAGCAACCGGAACAATCGGTATGCTTTGATATATTCTAATCACCAGAATATATCAATATTTGTGAGTAACAATTGGAATATGAACAATGAATTCAAATGAAAAGGAGAAATCAAGAATCGAAAGGAAATATGAACAAGAATCAAAAGAGTGGAAGCGTGATAAGAATCTGAAGAAATATCACTATTCTGAAATTAGAATAGGGGAAAAACTTGCCTTTTGCGCGACTCACTACAATTATATCACCTTCGTCTATTACCGACTCAACCTGCCTTGCTGGCTTAGCTTCTGTTAGAGAAATAGACTGGTTTAGTCATTTTGTACTTCAATTACGCCTTAAACCGACTTCACATCGCTCCTATTGTCTACCCATGCGCTTATGACTGACTCGTATATTATATATTAGCAAGTAAGACTCGACTAACCACATAATACACATAAGTACTTATGCACATAATCATTTTTAATAGTTAAAATAATTTTTAGAATTAAAATCGATTTCTGATCGCTCAACTAATCATTATCTGACTCGTCTCCTATTTTTTGGAATTTTTCGGACTCGTCTTGGCACGCAACTCGACTGATAATCAAACAAATAACAAAGTCAACTAATTTCTAAAACAAATTAGGCTTTAATATTATTTTTAATGAAAATAACTCATTTTTCTCAGTCAAAGGGCTTTCGTGTCGCATGAATCGGACTAACGGTCTATTTAATATCAATTAAACACGAATAATTCAATTTATTATTCAATATAATTAATTATTACTAATTTTTTTAAACCCTAAAATAATTTTTAAAAAATTGTTTAAGAAAAATCAGAATTAAAAATGATTTTTCTATAATTTTTGGAATTGAAATGAATTTATTATGATTTATTGAAAATTATTTGATTAATTATTAAAATAATTATTCATTTTTAAATAATTAATAAATAAATATTAATTAATTAATTATTAATAAATAATTGAGATCATAATTAAATCTAATTTTTAGAAAATATTTTAGAATTATTTATAATATAAATTAATTAATTAAATAATTAATTAATCAATTTATTAAATAAATAAAACTGATTTTTATAATAAAATGAAAATAAAAATAAAATTAATTTTCAGAAACATCTGTCTGAAAATTACTTGTGACAGAAACGGATCAAAACCGGGTTGGAAACCGGGTTCTAAAAAAACACAAACGGGTTGCCAAGAACAGCCCGACCCACCGGAAAATTCTCAGATTCTGGTGGCCGGTCGTAGCTCCGACGACCTCGATTAAGGCCAAAATCAGTACCGTTTGTACTGATTTTTATAGGATTTCAATTCAAAAGAACTGCGGTAATTCATCTCCGGTCAAAACATACCAAAATCATCATGGAATCCTCAACTCCGATCAAAACCGACATGAACTCCGGCCAAAATAAAAAATCACAGAATCGTAGATAAAATCAAAAGTTCTATAGTGCAAAATGAAGCCAAGAACACATACAATCAAATCCCCAACATATCAAGAACCAAATATTCATAAAAATTACGGAGTTGTGATTTGAAAATCGAACATAAACCCTAATAATCGAACTTTGTTATTCATGTATCGTTTGTTCAATTACACACCATGAATCAATTGCAAAAAACATCAGGAAGCTATATCAATCATCAAAACATCATAATAACCCTAGAATCAAAAAGTCCTAATTCGAGTATAAACCCTAGAAATCGAAAATCAAAAACTACGAATCAAAACATGAAATTGATGCTAGAAACAGAAAGAACAGATCGAAACCTTCGATTTGGGTACTTAAATCACTTGTTTTGGTGTTGTAATCTGCTCAAAATCACGGTTTGAATTCTCGACCCGACCTGGTTCTTCCCGACCCGGTTTGTTGAGAATTTTAATTAATTTCTGATTTTTAATGATTAAATGTAATTAATTAAATAAAAATTAGGCTATTTATAGTAGTAAAATTAATACTCCTAAATAAAATTTAGGCCCTAATTCTACATATTTTAAAATTAATAGGCCCCTAATTTTATAATTTTTGAGTATTAAAATTTAATTTATAAATATTTTATATATGCAATATATATGCCAAAATTTCTCAAAAAATGTGAATAATGCCAAAATACAAAGAAATGGTATAAATAAAAGTCCTATAATTTTATAAAAATAAAAATGTGATTTTTGTGGGGTTTTTAACACAATGGGGCCGGGGAAAGTCATTTTTCACAAAACGAGAAAATTTATAAAATACCTAGATGTTCAGAATAATGCGATGGTAAAAGCCGTTTGATGAAAAATAAGGCCCATTGTTTTATTTGAAATACCTGCTTTAAAATCATGATTCGGGTCGTAAAACGTTTGAAATGAAAGCTATAAATAAAAAATAAAATACCTGAAAAATATCTTAAAAATACCGGGACGACACAAAATGCACGTAACACATAGCAATTAGGGTTTGACAGATAATTCCACATAAATGACACATTAACACACATAATTTATTATAAATATGATATAGTACAGACGTAAATTTCCCAGACGTTACATCAAACCCCTCTTAAACAATTACTTTACTGGGCAACACTCTGTCAGCTACTGTCAAGTTCATTTCAACTGCTATCTTTATTGATTATCCGTTGATGCTTCATAGGTGTTATCCGTTGACACTATATCGGTGTCATCCGTTGAAGCATTCTTGATAACATCCGTTGGCAGCTTTAACTGATACCCGTTGAAGGCTTGACTTATCCATTAAAGGCATATTACTTTATTCGTTGAAGCTTGTGAAGACATCTGTTGGCAGCTTTGTAGATTAGCAGTTGAAGTTATTTCCATAGCAGTTGATACTCTTTCACTTATACAAAATTACAAGGCATTTTCTATTTATAATTAACCAACCTATTTTGTATATCTTTCTAGTAGTCAACATTACTTAGAAACTACTAAAAATTACCAAATTCCCCATCTATTCTATTGTATAGAATATACTACATACTTATTCATATAAGATACTTCTTCAACGGATAGATAACTGAGGTTATCCGTTGAAGGCTACAAAAGACATTTAATTAATCTACTTAGGTGTTTTGGTGAATTATCATCAAGACTATAACATATTCCTAACGAGTACAATTCTGGATTTCATGATATAGTAAAGACCTAGACTTCACGATATAGCTTTAAAACTGGACTTCAAGATATGGATTTGAAAGACTTCACTACATAGCTCTTCTAGACTTCACTACGATTGACTTAGAGAAATTAATGCAACTTATATTCTTTAAATAGTCTTCTTTATTTAATATGTTGCCTGAACAATGTCCATTAAACTTCTACCATAATGATTTATTATGTGACTAGTACTTACAAGAATATTGCATTGAAATTTCTATGCTTATTATAATCATTGAGCTATCTAGAAAAGCATACACGATAAGTATAATAGAAACCTATCACTAATCCAAATGGTAGAATCCATTTGGCCATATAAAGTGACATCTTCAATTGAGTATGCTTGTAATAGAGGAATACACATGTCATGTGCCTAACAAATATGTTCATATGCATCGTACTTCCTTTATAATTGATTTAAGGATTTGATGGACCAAAATAATTGTCACGAAACATCTTTTCAGGTCTATCAATTACGAAAGTTCTATTAATTCGTCAACCGTAACTTTAGTTTTTAAAGAATTTTAATACAAATATCAATTTTGTACAATCCATTCTTTTCCACATTTAATGCATAACAATGATTACATATTTGGTTATGTATTGATAACTAACACTATATATTTAGAACGACCATATATTTACTTTGAATATCATTTAATATTGCAATCCTGTAACTTTACCATCTTAATCTCATTTTTCTCTATCATATTTTTATACATATAATAATGGGTACTAACTTATTTCTTTGTATAATTTTATTTGTATCATGGATTTGAAAATATATTAAACTGATTATCATTCGATATTTAAACAAGAATAATTTATCAGGGCGAATTCACTAGGATTATGTGTAAAATTGTTGTAGCACTCCCAAGAGCCTTCATGCTAAACCTCGTGAATACAATTAATACTTCCAATAATACATGGAAAGTCCCTTTTACTTCCTTTAGCTAAAAACCTTCGTAAATCTACTAGTGTTGGATCACGAAGATACTCTTCACCAAAATGGACTTCCACTTGCTGGCAAAAGAATATCTTGCACGGATACACATAAGTTTAGTTCATTCTCAGTATCTACATATTCTGGAATTCAAAATAGCATTCAAAGTGCAACAATCATCTTTTATCTAGTAACAGTCGTCTTTTATCTGGGTAGCAACCCAAAAAAATCAATTACATTTGGTTTTTGATGCTAACTAGAACCTTTAATCAAAAGAATTATCATGATGCTATTGAAAACATAGAGGGTACATTCTATATCTTTCGTAGAACTTATCTTGACTTTATATTGGGAGACCAACAAAGTAATTTCATGATATATGTTCCTATCAATAGCCGTTGTCTAAGAGATTTGTCAAATAGTGAATTATGTACTTGTGTTTCTTCTAGGGTATCGATATACTACACTATCCTTTCCGATTCAGTTAACATGGTATTCATAATTGCATTAAATAGCGTAATCATAATTATAGTTGGCATCAACTTGCAATTGAGTCACTGAACTAAAAAAACTTGCACGTAAGAACTTGCACATCTGTTAAATTTAGTTGACTTTCAATGAACTTCCTTTAGAACCGTCCACATCAGCTGCCATGTATATCTAAATTAGTTACCGCATATGTGTGAATCAGATGTTAATAGCCTGGTGTACATAAATAATGTTTAACACAAAACCCAACCTTTACAACAACATATTGAACCACCCAAAAAAAACAAAATCTACCCCAAAGTTGTTAATTCTTTCTCTTCAAGCGGATGTTTTGCCAAAATATTCATCAATAACTTCTTATTTTAATCATTCATTTTTGTAGAAAAAAATATTTAATTGATACACATATTTATACACAAAAACACACATACACACACATATATAGATAAATATATGCATATAAAAATTATTTAAATGGTTAAAAATTGTAAGTGAATGAACACAAAAACCCATATATAATAATGAAATACTAAATTATATTCTGTTAAAGTTTGGTAATGAATAACACGAAGGAGGTGAGTCAAACTTGAAGTGTAAAAGATATCTTGTCGGATTTTGATTAGTACTTTACTATTATATGTTCATGTAAAGTTTTTCAGATGATTTTACGGTGGCTTGGTGGCAGAAAGATTATTGGTAATTGAGGAGATGAAGTGTTGTATTTTGAACTTTAAAATTCTTCTTTTTTTTATTGTTCATTGTCTTCATTCTAGATTTTAATTTAAGCAATCTTGATAATATTTCGGGTTAGAAGGTAATTACATAGATAAGTTTGTACATATGTATAATCATGTGCGCTTGTAATTTATATATTGAATGGGTCGGTTCAATTAAATTAGGGCCAGATGTGATACATAAACATGTCACATAAGATTTCTGTCCATTCCGTTACTATACGTAAATGATAGTTATCTTAGTGTAAATTTTTCTTAATTTAATGAGTTGACTGCAAAGTTTTTCAGTTTAGTGACGTAGTTGCAAGTTGAGGTTGAGTTCGATTATGATCAAGTCATTTAACTCATTCATAATTTCGTACTCATCTTGACTACATTGTTGCCCTTGAATCAACTATCTTTTCCATGAATTTATAATTGCAAAATCTTTTTTTTTAATATTGATTTAATATGACTATAAAAAACAACAATTTTTTATAAATAATTTTTAAATTTTTAAAATTTGTTTTAAATACGTGTTATAATGTGACTGACCGAAAATTTCATATAAAAATCAATTCCATGTTTTTCGTTTCTAGTTTTGTGAATACATCGCTAAAATCAATTTTTAGCAAATTTTATAAATATATTTTTTACTATCTTGATGGAAAAATGAGTGCTAACTGAATTGGAAAAATTACAAGTATGATATTTTATCAAAAATAATATTAGACTTAATTTATTTTTATAATATTAATAAATCGTAGATCAATATACATTTAAAATGCACATTTCATGAGACACCCTTACTTTAAATGCCATCAAATTTTTCGTGTTTACAGTTACGTGTATGATATATAACTTTGGTACAAGACATTAGTATCCATATATAATAATTTTATTCATTTTTAAAACATATAGTTAGCATACAAGATATTTTTCATATAGATAGAAATAGAATGAAAGACAATAAGAAATAAAACTGAAATAGAGTGTGAAAAATGAATTTTTTTTTGTTTCCTCGTCCTTATTCAAAATCGTGCATAGAATGATTTTATGTTTCTAAGTACATCGTACCAATCAACATGTTACGTACACATTTTGTTGGTATTAGGATATTACCAAAGTTTTAAAATCCACATATTTTGAATAAAATATCATAAACATTAAATAAAAAGATGTTTCACTTTTTTTCTCAATCAATATGACTCCAAAACCATACAACAAAAATTTAATTTTAGTAATCTTTAATATTCGAATTGATTCATATTGCCTTCTGTTCTCTTTTAGAAAGCATTCGTGTAGCGTAGATAGTATGTGTAATGTAATCAACATATGTAGTTCTATAAAAAAAATTATATCAAGCGTGCATCAATTATTAAACAAATAAAGTCAGGTGATGAAAGTTTGTATGGGATTATAATTATGGTCGATAGCTCAAACGGATTCAACTGAAGCGGATAATTGTAAATATATTATATTCAAACATTGCTTGATTGTCTCCTCATGAAGACTGGTGATTTGATCTATTTTATATTTGTTCGACTTGAATATTTTTGTAGATGCCGCAAGTTTTTTATTATTGAGTTATCTCCATTTTTCTTCAAGACAAATCAAGTTAATAAAAATTATGTTATACATCTTAACTAAAATTTTAAATTTATTAAAAATCAATATATATAACTTAATAAAAATCAGTTAAGATCTAAAATATATCTATTATTATATTAACATAAGAAAATTTGCAAGCAATTGTTTAACAATCAAAATCACATCTACATCTCCGGAGTGCAGTTCCTGGTATATCCTCACATTCACCCGTAACATTGCCATAATATTTAAACAAACTTATGCAGTTATTAATGCAACAGCTTGTGTTGCATTTTTCTATGCTGCACATACCCAAAAATCCACTGCATCGCGGAGTTTTGTTTTCCACCACGTCATTGTCAATTGAACCACTTACTGTTGTGACAAAATATAAACATAGATGAGCAGAATAAAAGAAAACTTTTAGATAAAATTAAGAATAACTTTTAGCTAAAATTTTATGATGGAATTATATATCATGAATAAGAAAATTCATGTTTCTTTCAAAAAAAGAAAAAGTAGATTGCATATGTACCTAAAATTATAACTATGAAAGATCGATATTTTATAGTTTCTCTTAAAAGTAAATTGAATCCAATTACCTAATATCGGGATTTTTTATTTTGGTGATCCATGGTAATTAGAAGTTAAGCTAGAGTTTTTCTCTAAATTACATCGTAGAATCAATATATTGAGATCGAGATATGCTAGCATACAAAATCTTGAAGATCAAATTATAAAATAATATGCATCAAAGTAGAAAAAAAATGTTTAGTAAATTGAGGATATATTAGGTAGGCAAGCACGAAATCGAAGCTAATCTATCATATACTTTTTTTTGAGTCAGTTTCTCAACTAAAAAAATATCTTTTCAAATCCTCAAATTTTCTTTCAACAGTCCATTATATAATTTATTTGCCTTCGAGATTATATTCATAAATCAGTGATGTATAACTCTATATAAATTAAAATTCCCGATCAATCCTAAGTATCCACTCTTAGAGCCCCTTCAACTTTTTCCAAGTATATAACATGTATAAGTTAAGAAAAAAACATACCAGAATCAAAAGCAATGATAAACATTACAATGCAAAAGGTAGAGAAGACTCTGCCCATCTTTTGTTTTCGTTAATACACTACACAACTGAGAGTAAACTAAAACTTCAAACTTGTTATCTATTAAAAAAAGAACTTGTTTATGTCTCTTTTTGGAAAAATTAACTTGTTTATAGTATCTTTATTTTGGCAATATTTTAAAGAATTAAATTGCATTAAAGGCATATTCAATTTCGAATAAGAAAGATACTACTAATGATAATTTTAGTTGGTTTTAGTTATCTATTTTGTATCCAACCATTCATGTTTAATTAGATATAAATATTAAGTTTTCTAAAATATCTTCTCCTTTTTCCGGAAGTAAAATTATTTCGGTAAGTAATTTGCAAGTTCATTCGGTAATATCAATTTTCTTTTAAATTTTCTTTGAAATCAATCCATCCATTATCTGTTATATATATTACGGATCAACAAGGTTTTTTATTCGTATTTAGTAATGAACCCTTTGTGTAATACACGTATATAAAAAAAATTTGTCGAGAATCGAACTCGTCACCTCAAAGTCGGTAAAAATGAATTTTATTCACATTGTTAGGTCCCGAAGTATCGTAGAAGGGGGGTTGAATACCATACTCGCTAAATTAAAAAATTCTTTTGAATCTTTTGCGGATAAATAATTTAGTATTGGATTAGTGGTTTTGTGTTCTTGAAGTGAATAGTGTTTAGGGCACTAAAATAAAAAACACAAAATTTCGGGGAAATATGTATTCATATATAAATTCTCGAGGGGTTGCTACACTATGGTGAATAAATCAACCGGTCACAATCCAAGAATAATGTTCTTAGCTACTACAAAGATTAACAAATTAAATCCTAAACAAAGATCTATGGGGGTGTATTCAATTCAAATTTTGAAGGATTGATAATAAACAAAGATTTACAAGATTTTCGTTGATTTTAAATGTTCGCGGATTTTGACAGAGTTGATAACAAAATCTTGCAGAGTCTGTATGAAGTTTTTTATAAATATTTCAAAATCTTATATATTTTGGTGAGATTTCAAAAGATTAAAAATGTACTACCAAATCCATCAAAATTCACATATTTTTTAAATACAACAAAATTTATGGACTTTTGAATACCATATTATTTCAGTGAAATTTTCAAAATCTAAATTGAATACCCTAAGATTTTTATAGATTTTTTTAAATCTAAATTGAGTACACTCAGATTTTAATGGATTTTTTACAATCTGTTATTCCCTAACAATACAACAAGAATTACAGAATGGGGGTTGAATGTAATTCTGACTACTTTTTCAAGATTTTAAAACTGTTCTAACTGAATATATATAAGTGTTTGATTTGCAGAGTGCGGAATGAAAGAATTATATAAATCAAAATATAAAGTAATAAAACACAAGCTTTTAAAACTTTCTGGTGGATTTGAATGTATCCACCAGATATATATATATATATATATATATATATATATATATATCAGTTTGAGAACTCTGTGTAGCTTAAAATAGCTCACAGTTGCTTACAAGTAGAACAAACAAACTATAGATAAATTCTTGACAAGTACAACTTTTTCTATCTCTCTTTAAATGTGTTTGCTTAGTTGAATGTTCTACTAGCTACACTTGGTTTATATATCACCAAGTTTACATGACAATAAGACAAGATAATAAAACAAAACATATGTAGTCTAACTCCATGCTGCTTTACTACTCTATTCCAGCATCTTTGAATATCTTCATAATTGCATGGAAATGGTAATGCTTCTTTGTTCTCAAAATCCTGCTTAACAGGCTGCCACATTCCTTTTGCAAACACCCAATGCATGTGACTGTGTTGTCACTATCAACAAATATTTGAATTTGATCATCTATCGGGTATATATTTGTCATCCGTCGGGTAGTCTTTATTGATCATCCGTCGGGTAGCATTGTTGATCATCCGTCGGGTAGCTATTTGTCACTTGAATCCATTTCACTTATACAAAATTACAAGACATCTCATATTTACAATTAATCAACCTATTATGCATATCCACTAGTAGTCAACACTCATATACTCCTACAGAATCTACACAAAGTTGTTTGCAGAAATGTGCTACAATACTTATTTGTTACATAAGTTACTCACCCGATGGATGTCAAATCATCATTCGTCGGGACTATATTAAATCATCCATCAGGACTATATTTAATTATCCGTCGAGTGCTACAAAATTCACTAAGTTAAATCTACTAAGGTGTTTTGTTTAATTTATCGTCAAGTTCACAACATATTCCTAACAATCTCCCCCAATTTATGTCTACTGGAATTGTAGCCATAAATTAAGAGAAACTTGATGATAACAAAACACCCTAAAATTACATATTGAAAAGTAGTAGATAAAACTGATAAGTGCTACAATATTTACTGAAAATTGAACAAAGAAAAGTATACAAAAAGTTGCTCACAATCATTATCAAGGTGCTCCTCTAGTCTGAGCAGATAAATCTATTTCCTTGATTGTCTCGATTTCTTCCCAAGCCTCCTGTTGTTCTCTTCTATCTGATTTTGGAGTTGTCTGTGAAATTCAAGTTCATCAGCTTCAAATAATCTAACATTTCTTGCATTTCCAAAAGAGTCTCATTGCTAGAGATACTCAGTTGGTCATCCATGAATTCCATCATCCAATAAGGCCTCAAATGCACTCTCTTTCCTGTGAAGGGAATAGACAGAGTTTTTGGAAGTGCATCTTTGGCTCTATTTCTCCTTAGCTCCTCTATTTTCTTTAGGACTATTCTCCTTGCAGTCACATTAAACCCAAAGTTCTTCCTGAAGGATGAATAGACCTTTATCAGTACAGATTGGCTTTCTTGAAAAATCCTGTGAAGTGGTCATGTGACCTCTTTCCCTCCCGTGTATTTGAACACCAGCCTTTCAAGAAGATGTCTGTTGGGTTTCGAGCACATAAACACAACGAAAACAGTTATTAAAATGTGAAAAAACCAAAAAAAATCGAAACCCACTGCAAGATCCATGCAAAAAATAGATATTTAATTCGTAGATCAGATTGTTTACCTTAAGAAGCTTTACAAATTGATTGACTAATGGAGATCCAAAGCTTGTTCAATCACCACGCATCCCGCTCTCGTGATCTACGCTCTATTGGTATCCACATGAAGGCTTGAACTCAAGGATTGGATGTGTACTAGCACAAACTCGTTTCTTTTTGCTCTCTCCATCTTCTCTCTTGGTGGCTAGGGTTTTAGTAAAAGTCTTGCACACCAAAAAATCAGCCACACAAGAGATATTATATAGAGAGTAGAAAAACGAATTATAACTCTTAACTAATTAGGAGTTATTATTAATTCAAAATTCATATTTGTTTTATAATTAAGTCTCACTTAATTATTTAAAAAACAAATTTCATAATTAATATTAGTAAATTTGAATATCATTATTTATCTAATTAATTAAGTCAAACTTAATTAATATTATAAATAATTCAAATTACTTTAATTTAATTTAAATCCAATTTAAATTAAATCATAATTTAAGCATTCTTTGTGTGTGACCCTATAGGTTATTATTACGTTGGCAACGAATTTTAAATCTAATTTAAAATCATAAACAATGAGCGGCATCTAGTAATACATCATTTCTACCAAAGTAATAATAATTGAATCGGTGATTGATTAAACCTTTCGTGAATAATGTACAATGTAATATAATCCCTTTAACCACATATTATAGATTAAAATAAAGGCTTGTAATGTGTCATCCTCATCAATGTTTAATCCAGGTTTCCTTGATCAATGAGTATACTATCATATCAAATCAATATTTGAGCGTGGCCACACATTTCGTTGTCTAGCTCACACAAGAGGCCAATAATACCACTCCTAAAATAGGAGGGTTAAATCCCTTCTAGATCATTCATATTTCTCATATGATTCATAATATACCCAATGTCCACTTTCATCATTACCCGGTCAAGGATAACTTTTAATGGAATCAATGTATATTAATTCTCGTATAGAAATATAATGACTTCAGGTCTAAGGACCATTACATCATTATCACTGTGAGAATTACTTATGACACAACAAACATGTAGAATCTCATATCGGGTCTGTCCAGCACCATGTGCATATATATATGCCTGTGTCTTTGACTTTAATATCACTATACCTATGATCGATGAGATATGATCATCAGTCAACAAACACACTAGTCTTAATGCATTATTATTGTCCCTTAATAATAATACTCGACTCGGGACCTTTAGGAATATTGATACTATTCTCATAATCTCATTTCTAAGTCACGTACTTAGAGATATAGAATTGCATATCATATTCCAAGGACATTCATTAATCTAACATTTATATCTCAGTAAATTAAGAATTAATAAATTATAAAGGGAATAATCGATAGAACATAAACATTAATAATCCAAATGTCTTTAACTAAAAAATCATAGTGTTGTCTCTAGGGCCCAAACACTAACAATCTCCCACTTGCACTAGCCAATCACCCATGTATCTAATACTCATGGAACTAGTATGACCATCGTGCTTCTGCTACGACAAAACCTTAGTCAGTGGGTCTGCAACATTATCATTACTATGCACTTTACATTTATATCTCCTTGATCATTAATCTCATTAATAAGGTGATATCGCCTAAGGACATGCCTAAACAGTCTCCTTGGTTGTTTCAAAAGTATCAATATATCCGGCTTCCATTATAAAATCATCAATATTCTTACTGTGAACCATTCCAGCTAATATAACTTATATTTAGACAAAACATGTTAGGTCACACATACTGTAGAAGGGGGTTGAATACAGTATTTACTACAATCAAATCGAATATAAGAACTCAAGTAACAGAAAATAGATTTTATTCAACACAATAAACTCTGTTATAATATGGAACTGTTCTCTCTCAATGATGAACAAATTATCACGAGAGCTGCTAGGGTTACAATGAATAATAACTTCGATTAAGTTAACACTTATAGTGTAAACCCTATGTCTGTGTTTATATACTACACAGTTACAAGATAATATTCTAATTGATATGGAATATAATTCTGCTTCCTAAAATATATCAACTAGTTATCTTTTCTTCCAAGTATTCTATTCTTCATAGAATTCCTTGTTCATGCATATTTCTTCCTGTCTTAGTCTCGATCTTCTTTCCTTTCAATCAGTTGCCTGCCTTATCTGAAAGTCATCTTAAGTCCTGATATTATCTCCTGATAAATATCTTCTGATAACTTAAGTTCTGATATCTTAAGGTCCGTCTTCAGTATAAATGCTGATTTCCACTTAGGTACTGATTTGTCCTGTTAGTTAAGATCTGAAAACTAAACACAAATCATATTACACATGACATTATCAAATATATTTAACAATCTCCCCCAACTTGTAAATTAGCATAATATACAAGTTTAACAGATATTTGATGATGTCAAAAACATTAAGTACAAATGCATGAGAATTTGACTAGATTACTACAACTTACAGTCCTTTTAGCTTTACCATCTTAAGGTCTGATAACAGCTTCAGTCTGTATACACTTTCAGAATTTAAGCAGTTGTAGATCTTTGACTTGGCTTCAATTTCTGATCTCTTTGATGTCAGGAGTTGTTTTGAGATAGTTCTTCAACAAACATCTCTCGGCATATTCAAGTTCATTGACCATCCTCCTTTTAGCATTTATAAATTCAGCTGTATCTTCACCAGTTTGAAAAATAGCTGCTCTGAGATCCTTTATCTTAGCTTTTCTTATCTCCTGATCTAGTCTGATCAGATATGCTTTGTCAGATTCTAAATTGAATTCCACAGCCTTATAACCCAGAAAAGTAGTTATTATCTTAGCAGAGTTAGGCTTCATTTCGACAATATCACCTTTGTGATCTCTATACTTGTGACAGTATGTGATGTCAGACTTTATAGAATAAAGCTTCTTCTGTCTTTCAATTTGTGACTTTAAATAACCTGCAGCACTATCTGTTAATCTGTCTTTCACTTGAAGTAGGAATAGAACATGTTCCAGTTCCTCAAAATACTTCAGTGGTATAGCATTCTGCTTGATATGGTATACCCTTCCATCTGTCATAAAATATAACAAGATATATTCTTTTAAAAAGGTATGGTAAATCATTTTTACAGATTCAAGTCGATTCAATCTTTTAGGAGTTGCTCCAACACCTGGTTCACTTAAGGAAGTTGGATCATTGGTAGTGTTATGTACTCTTCTTTCATCAGAAATACTCAATCCAGATTTATCTCTTGCTTCCTTTTGAAAGGAATATGTCCTAAGTCCAATCATGTATTAGGATTTAGGAATAACTCTTTATGTAATCTGTTTTGATTTCATTGATATTAATAAAAGACTTGTTTTGGTTTTTATTATGGGCTTTATCTATTTAAATGTTTAAATAAGATATACCAAAGTTTAGAGTAAAACTTTTTATGGATTATGATGAGATCATAATAGTGAGACCTAAAAGATGATAACTCTAAACTTAAATAGTTCCTGGTCGTAGGATTACTAACTGGTAATTAATAATCCGTAGAGATCGGTACATACTATGCTTGCTTCATTATGAAGGATGTCTGTTCTCATAGACATTTGTGTGGTGACACTATAGCTAGTATGTAGGTGCTTATTATGGAATAAGTTCACTGAACATGACTCGCACAGCTGAACAACTGATGGAGTTCACTCACGTGTCAGCAGTTGTTCATATAGTGATAGTTGTACAAGTATCCTTAGACTTGAGGTCATCATAATCATCTTGTGTACACTGAACTATGCTTTGGTTTAGTTCTTAGTCTCCAGGGACAATTATTAGGGCTCTACTGGGTATAGGAATTTGTACACAAAGATAGTGTATGATCAATAAAGGATCTACCCCTTCCAGTGAAGGAAGCGAATGTTCAAGGCTGATCCACTTATGCTAGTTCAGGAATCTCTGGCCAGAGTGAATGAAATTAGAAAGGTGTTTCTAATTTGCATAGAACTAAGCATAGTAAATGGTAAGCAAGTGATTAAATCAGATAGGCTTGACACGAGATCCATGCCTTGTATTTAATCGGGACATTGTAGGGTAGAAGGAGTTTATTGTACGGTAACTATTCACTGAATAGGTTCTTGATATTCTAAGCAGTGAATTCATATTATCCGGATAGTCGCGATATGCTGAGAAGTATCCCTCACGATGTAGAATAAATGTGATTAATTAATTAATCATATTTAATAAATTAGAGAATTTATATAAATAATGATAAAATAGTTTTATTATTATTTATTTCTACTACCGGCTTAATATTGAACCTACAGGGTCACACCATAAAAAGAGAATGATTTAATGGTGGAGGAATTAATTAATAATGGCTAAATAATTATTTATTTGTGAAATAAATAATTAATTGGCAAATTTAATAATTGATTAAATGAGATTTAATTGATTATAAATTAATTAAGAAAAGTTCTTAATATTATTAATTAAAGGATTTAATTTTATGAAATTAAATCAAGAGAGAGAATTATTTCTAAAGTGTTTAGAAAAAGGATTAATGATTAAAAGGTGTTTTAATTATTAATGAGAATAATAAATGGGATAATAATAATAATATTTATGGGAAAATTTCAGCTGAAAATTTTGCCTATAATACACTATTATAGACCCTAATTTTATTCCAACCAACCCGAAAACCCAAAAAGTTTGGAAAACCCAATTCTTTCCACCTCCTTCCTCCTCCTTAACATCGTTTTCTTGGTGGATACCAGTGGAGTGCTTCACACTTGAGGAGCAACTGCTAAGGATCTCTGATCGTTGTCTCCGAATTATTTTAAAAGGTTAGATTCGATCCCTCGAATTTTTATTCACGATTTATATGCTTTTATTTGGATTATGTATGTGTAAAAGTGTTTTACCATGACCCCGCTGCCTTAAAAATCCAACAATGGTATCAGAGCACAGGTTGTATGCATATAGATCTGTGGTAAAAATTTCAGAATTTTATGTGCTTGTATGAATTAATTATAATTTTTACAAGTTATATCATGGATTAATTTTTTCTAATGAGAAATCGTTTCTCAGAATAATTTTGAATATTGATCTGGGTTCTACAAGTGTTATAGATCGTCTGGGTATTTTTTTTCATAATTTTATGATGTATAGATTTTTTATTAAGAATTTTTGAAGTTATTGTAATTAAAATTCGTAATTAAATAAATCATATATATATATAAATTGTTTATAAGTATGTATATATATCTGTACAACATCTGTATGTTGTCTATTGATGCTGTTGGCACGGAGAAGGACTGTCAGTACGGCGGCACGCAGATCGAGGAAGAAGTGACGGCTGCTGCAGAAAAACAAAAAAAAATAATAGGGGTGTCACGCATTCTGGGAATGCGTTACACACATGTGACGCATTCACGGAATACGTTACACCCTTAAATGGCTTAAAAGGTGTGTAACGCATCACCGGAATGCGTTACAGGGCTTGTAACACGTTCCTGTAAGGCGTTACAGCCCGTCTGTTGATTTTAAAATTGATTTTCTGGGAGTTTTGTAACTCCGTTTTGGGCGTGCAATATACCGTTGGATTCGTTTTTCCGAGACGGATCTAATGGAGTGATCAATTTTAGTTTATATAAAAGTTTTGAACTGTTTATATTTCCATGAAGTGTTTTAAAGATGTTTTTGACTGTTTTAATTGCTTTTAAATGCTTCATGTGATACATAGAGATGTATAATGCTTAGACAAATGTGCTAGATGATGTAACATGCCTACCTTGATGTTTATTCATGTTTATATATGTGATATATGCTTAGTTTATCATGCGATGATAGATTTAGGTGAACTTAAATGAACATAAGGCGTTTGTTAGACAACCTAGTATAGTGAAATTGTTTCATAACCTTAATAACAATATTATAAATACAATCATAAGATTCTTGTGTTTGTGAAACACGTAATTGAATATGAATTTTTGATATGAGAGAAAGGATGATTCTGTCAACAACAGATTTCTATCTGTAAGAAAGGGTTATTAAGTGACGCCTCTTGACAATGCTCCACCCGATCTGGGAATCATCTGATTATTGATTATTGATTTGAAATATTTAATTTAAAAGGAAGAATCTCTTTATAATATGATTATGATTGTAACGTAATATAATCCCTCTAAAATTAAATAATATCAAGTAGTAATTGGCCAATGACATAACGGGCTTGTGTCGGTCATAGCCTTCCAATATGGTAGAAAGTAGTTCTTATTTTTGAATCATTGTCGTTTCGTGCCACAGCCGAGGGCTTTGATTTCGAAATAAGAAATACTTGTCTATTACATAGAGATGTGTACATTGAATAAGAATCTAAAGGTCGTTACGTGCCACAGCCGTGGGCCTTTGGGGACTGATTCAATTGTACGGAATGTTGGGTTAGACTTGACTTAGAATATTGAGTTTGTCGTGCCACAGCCGTGACTCAATTATTCAAGAGGCTAAAGTTTGATTAGGGAATAACATTAGATGTAATTGATAAGAGTTGTCTGCCTATTGAACATTATATGGCGTTTTGTGCCACAGCCGGGGTTGTGTAATGGAATGTAGGATCCCTATTCCCACTAGCATTATGAATGCTTAATTTTTCATGTAGGGGGTTGAATAAATTAGTCAAACTAGTGGGAGCCACTTATGAATAAAGACCCGATTCATATAGTGTTTTGAAATGAAATCGAATATTTTCTAAGTGTTGTTATGTGTTATCATTTACAGATTTACTTTGTACGTTATATCTTCTGCACTATCACTCAGGAGCATACTAGATGCTCACAAATTGACTGGTCCTAATTATGCTGACTGGCTTCGAAACTTGAGAATTGTTCTCAGGATTGAGAAGCTGGAATACGTGATTGACTCACCTAAGCCTACTGAACCTGCTAGTGATGCACATAATGATGAACATGTTGTGTATCGTAAGTGGATAGATGATGCAAATGTTGCTCAATGCATCATGCTAGCTTCCATGAACATTGAGCTACAGAAGTAACATGAGCATATGGATGCTCACACTATCCTCATGCATCTATAAGAATTGTATGATGTGACGGGGAGGACAGCTCGATATGAGATATCGAAGGAGCTGTTCGGTTGTAGGATGTCTGAGGGATCATCTGTGAATGACCATGTACTTAAGATGATCAATTTGATTGAACGTCTTGGACAACTTGGTTTTGTCATGGATGGGGAGCTGAGCCAAGACCTGGTCTTGCAATCGCTTCCGAGTTCGTTCTCGCAGTTTGTTGTGAACTTTCACATGAATAAGTTGGATGTCAGCCTGCCTGAACTCCACAACATGTTGAAGACTGCGGAATCGAATTTTCCCCCTAAGAAGAGTTCTGTTCTTCTAATTGGTGAAGGTTCCAATCCTAAGAAAAGGAAGAGGAACCCTTCCAAGAAGAAGAAAGTAGGTGAGAAAACGCCGGTTCCACCAAAAGCTGAAGACCCCAAGAGTAAAGTTGTTTGCTTTCACTGTAACAAGGTGGGGCACTGGAAGAGGAACTGCAAGGTTTACCTTGCAGAATTGAAGAAGAAGAAGGGTAGTGAGACTACCGCTTCTGATTCAGGTATGTTCATGATAGAAATGAATATGTCATTAAATCAAATTTCTACTTGGGTATTAGATACCGCCTGTGGTTCTCAAATCTGCAATTTGTTGTAGGGACCAAGGAGAAGTAGGACTCTTGAGGAAGAGGAGGTGATTCTACTGATGGAAATGGAGCAAGAGTTGCTACTGAAGATGTAAAATTATTTCATTTACATAGGCCTACGGGCAAGACTATTTTTTGAAATAATTGTTATTTTATTCCCTCGATTGTGAGGAATATTATTCCCATGTTAGACTTGGCTGGATTTTCATTTATTATTGAGAATAATGAATGTTCTATTCTTAGAGATAATATTCTTTATGGACGTGGTGCTTTAAATAATGGTCTGTATGTATGTGACATAATTTATTTCAGATTGAACAAACTAATAAAAGAAAAGGGATGATGAAAATCTCACTTTATAGTGGCACTGTAGTCTCCATTTAGTAGACATGGAGAGAGGACAGCAAATTTGCTAGGAATGGTACACACAGATGTATGTGGACCCATGTCTAAGCAAGCCATGGGTGGATTTTCATACTTCATTACTTTCATAGATGATAGATCTGGATTCGGATATGTGTTTGATGAAACACAAGTCTGAGGCCTTTGAAAAGTTCAAAGAATATAAGTATGAAGTGGAGAAACAACCAAACATAGTATTATAACTCTTCGATTAGATCGAGGTGGTGAATACTTGAACGGAGAGTTTCTGGATTATCTCAAAGTAAATGGTATAGACTCCCAGTGGACTCCTCCAGATTAGTATCTGAAAGGAGAAATCGAACTTTGTTAGACATAGTTCGGTCCATGATGAGCTATGCAAATCTTCCAGTATTCCTATGGGGTTATGCATTGGAAACCTCAGCATATTTACTGAATAAGGTGCCTTCCAAAATCTGTTCCTCAAACTTCATATGAGATATCGAAAGAAAGGAAACCGAGTCTTAAACACGTTAAGATTTGGGGATGTCCAGCTTATGTCAAGAAAGTTGACCCAGATAAGCTGGAATATCGATCCGGAAAATGTAGTTTTGTGGGATATCCTAAAGAGACTTTAGGGTATTACTTTTGCACCGATCATTGGGTGTTTGTCTCCAGACATGCTACCTTCTTGGAAAAGGAGTTTATCCTTGAAGGAAATAGTGGGAGCAAAATTGAACTTGATGAAGTTCAAGAAGCACAAACTACTACAGATCGAGTGGAAACACCTGTTCTGACTGAACAACCTTTTATGGAACAGCCCATTCATAGGTCAGGGAGAGTGTCTCGCCAACCTGAGAGGTAATATGGCCTTGTCATTGAGAATGACAATGAGTTGTCGATCATTAATGATGACGACCCTGTGACCTATAATGAGGCTATGAGTAGTGTTGACTCAGAGAAATGGCATAGTGCCATGAAATCCAGAATGGAATCTATGTATACGGTATATAAAAGATAGATTATAGCAGATGGCAAGGTGGAGACCTTTAAGGCCAGGCTTTTGGGAAAAGGATTCAAACAAAGGCAATGGATTGACTTTGATGAAACCTTTTACCTGTAGCCCTGTTAAAATCAGTTCGGATTTTGCTTGCGAATGCTGCGTACTACGACTATGTGATCTGGAAAATAGCCAGATGGTTTTCTTCCCGAGGGAAATGAAAACCTAGTGTGTAAGCTACTGCGAACCATATGTGGTTTAAAGCAAGCTTCTCGTAGATGGAATATCTATTTTGATGAGACAATCAAAGAGTTTGATTTTATCAAAAACGTAGATGAACCATGCGTCTACAAAAGGGTTAGTGGGAGCGCGCTAACATTTCTTATATTGTATTGAATTAGAGTTGACACACATAACAACATAGCAGACCCACTCACAAAGCTACTTTCTGAAAGTCACTTTGATCGTCATAAAGACTAGATGGGTATTAGATACCAGAGTGATTGGCTTTAGTACAAGTGGGAGATTGAAAGGAATATGTCCTAAGTCCAATCATGTATTAGGATTTAGGAATAACTCTTTATGTAATCTGTTTTGATTTCATTCATATTAATAAAAGACTTGTTTTGGTTTTTATTACGGGCTTTATCTATTTAAGTGTTTAAATAAGATATACCATAGTTTAGAGTAAAACTTTTTATGGATTATGATGAGATCATAATAGTGAGACCTAAAAGATGATAACTCCAAACTTAAATAGTTCCTGGTCGTAGGATTACTAACTGGTAATTAATAATCCATAGAGATCGGTACATACTATGCTTGCTTCATTATGAAGGATGTCTGTTCTCATAGACATTTGTGTGGTGACACTATAGCTAGTATGTAGGTGCTTATTATGGAATAAGTTCACTGAACATGACTCGCACAGCTGAACAACTGATGGAGTTCACTCACGTGTCAGCAGTTGTTCACATAGTGATAGTTGTACAAGTATCCTTAGACTTGAGGTCATCATAGTCATCTTGTGTACACTGAACTATGCTTTGGTTTAGTTCTTAGTCTCCAGGGACAATTATTAGGGCTCTACTGGGTATAGGAATTTGTACACAAAGATAGTGTATGATCAATAAAGGATCTACCCCTTCCAGTGAAGGAAGCGAATGTTCAAGGCTGATCCACTTATGCTAGTTCAGGAATCTTTGGTCAGAGTGAATGAAATTAGAAAGGTGTTTCTAATTTGCATAGAACTAAGCATAGTAAATGGTAAGCAAGTGATTAAATTAGATAGGCTTGACACGAGATCCATGCCTTGTATTTAATCGGGACATTGTAGGGTAGAAGGAGTTTATTGTACGGTAACTATTCACTGAATAGGTTCTTGATATTCTAAGCAGTGAATTCATATTATCCGGATAGTCGCGATATGCTGAGAAGTATCCCTCACGATGTAGAATAAATGTGATTAATTAATTAATCATATTTAATAAATTAGAGAATTTATATAAATAATGATAAAATAGTTTTATTATTATTTATTTCTACTACCGGCTTAATATTGAACCTACAAGGTCACACCATAAAAAGAGAATGATTTTATGGTGGAGGAATTAATTAATAATGGCTAAATAATTATTTATTTGTGAAATAAATAATTAATTGGAAAATTTAATAATTGATTAAATGAGATTTAATTGATTATAAATTAATTAAGAAAAGTTATTAATATTATTAATTAAAGGATTTAATTTTATGAAATTAAATCAAGAGTGAGAATTATTTCTAAAGTGTTTAGAAAAAGGATTAATGATTAAAAGGTGTTTTAATTATTAATGAGAATAATAAATGGGATAAAAATAATAATATTTATGGGAAAATTTCAGCTGAAAATTTTGCCTATAAATACACTATTATAGACCCTAATTTTATTCCAACCAACCCGAAAACCCAAAAAGTTTGGAAAACCCAATTCTCTCCACCTCCTTCCTCCTCCTTAACATCGTTTTCTTGGTGGATACCGGTGGAGTGCTTCACACTTGAGGAGCAACTGCTAAGGATCTCTGATCGTTGTCTCCGAATTATTTTAAAAGGTTAGATTCGATCCCTCGAATTTTTATTCACGATTTATATGCTTTTATTTGGATTTTGTATGTGTAAAAGTGTTTTACCATGACCCCGCTGCGTTAAAAATCCAACACCTTTCATGTAACAACTCTTGCTTCAAAACCACCTGTTGCAGTCTTCAAAGATTGAGTCTGTTTAGCTTTGGTGAATCCTGGTAGGAGTATCTTTGAAGGTTTAACATGAGCAATGTCAGAGGTTTCCTTTTCCTTATCTTCTGATATCATGTCAACTTGAGCTATGTCAGAGGTTGCTTGCTTCACCGTCATATCAGAACTTACTACATCTTGACTCTGAACAACATGAGCCATGTCAGAGGTTGTTTGAAAAATCTTCTTTGAAATCAGAGTAAGACTAGCAACTTCTTTATTTTCAGTTATTTCTTCATCAATGACTGGCATATAAACCTTTACAGGTTCATCAACTTTTTCTTTCCCCTTGGACCTTGGATCAATTTCCACTTGTGATTTGGCTTTGGTTGCCTCAGAATTTGTTCTTTCCTTTATCACAATACCCTTAGGCTTTGGAAATTTCTTTTCAACAACAGAAGCTTTAGATTTTATCTTGATATCTTCTGCTTTGAGTCTGTCTTCTTCTTCCTTTAGACTCTCAAAGTCCATTCCTGGATTTTCTTTAAGAAATAAATGCTTTAAAATTTCTTCATCAAGTTTCAGATGTTCACCAGAACTTATCCTTTTACCAGTATCAGAACTTATTCTTCTCCCAGTATCAGAACTTGTCCCTTGACTTGTAATTCTAGCTTTACTTGATGAAAATCCTTTTCCTTGACCTCTACCCTTATCAGGGTTTCCCTGGTCATCATTTCCATCATCATTTCCCTTCAGTGTCTGAATAGATTTGCATTTGGACTTAATCACTTTCTCCCCCTTTTTGGCATCAGCAGGTAAAAGAAGAGAGACATGCAATTTCACTGAGGATTGGATCTCATTGAGTTGAGTTTGATGAGAAGCTTGATTCTTTAGAATTTCAGAAATCTGAGTTTGTTGCTTCTCCTGAATTTTCTCAATGTAGGCAATTATGTCAAAGGCTGGCTTGAAAAATCTGTTCTTTTCAAGTTTCACATTCATATCTTGTTGGATCAAGGTTTCTTGAATTTTATTCACCTTAGAATGAGTTGTTGAGTGTTGACCTTGAAGGTGCCTAGTAATCAATGCAGTAACTCTCAGCTGTGCCTTGAAATCATCATTTAACAACATTTCATCAGCTTTTGCCAGATGCTCAGCAAGAATCTTTTCAAAAGGAACAAAACTAACTGTGTTCCATTGCTTAGTCCACTCTTGTCCTCTAGGAGTTTCACTCCAAGGTACTGGTGCTTCCCCTCTAACAAACTTCTTAACTAAATCAGCTTTATTAACTGTTTGTTGAGGTACATGTCATGATGGACCAGCTGCATTAGCATCTAAAATAGCAGCAGCTTCACCAGTAATATCCTCATTGGCAGCATCAGAACTTGTAGATACTGCAATATCAGCATTCTCTGATAAAATAGCAGTATGTGAGGCTATAGAGACTTCAACATCATCCTCTAAATTCTGATCTGCAGCCAGGTTCTGATCAACATCCAAAATTGGTGTTGTTGATGGAGTGAGTTGAATTTGTGGAGCTTCCAAGTACAGAACCTCAGGCACAATCAAGTTATGAATATCAATTTCAGCACTTGTTGTAACGACCGAGAAATTACATTTGTATTATATTATAATAATGATAAATTATGTGTATTATTATGTGATTAAATGTTTTAAGTCATTAAACCCTAACTGCTATGTGTTATGTGTTGGCTGTTTTGATCCAAACGTGTTTTGGATATTTATTGAGCATTTTATCGTCAGTTATATATTTTATATCAAACCCCGTACAGCTCAAAACTATGTTTTAAAAGCCCGTATTTCAAACAAAATCATTGGCCCTATTTTATTTAAAATGCCCTATACTGTATCGCTATTCTGAACCCTTAGACGTTTTACAAATTGACCTTTTTTCGCGAAAAACGACTTTTCCGGACCCCTTCGGGTACCAAAAACCCCACAAAAATTTCATTTTTATTTTTATATGATCATGAAATTATCATATATCATTTTTCTTTGTATTTTTGTAATATTCACAATTTTTGGGAATTTTTAGCATTTATTTTGTATTTATTAGATATTTAAAAATTCAATATTAATACCCAAAAATTATAAAAATTGGGGCCAAATATTTTTATTAGGAGTGTAATTAGACCCTTAATTTTACTTAGGGGTATTATTTTCATAAATATAAAACCTGATTTACTATTAATTAAATCAGTTAATTATAATTAAAAATCAGAAAAATAAAAAGAAAATCAGAAAGGGAATTAGGGTTAGGGTTTGTGAAGAACAGAGTAGGAGGATCAAAGCTGATTTTCATCGTGATTCCGGAGTCCAAATCGAGCGTGTGAGTACTCGTTTTGAAGCTTATGATCTGTAGTTTTCGATTATGTAATTGTTTTCGATGTTTGATTGATTGAATTGAAATTTATATTTTCGGGTTTAATTTCTTGAATTCAGGTTTGCAGTTCTGTTAATTGTTTGATGATTCTGTTAGCATAGACGTTTAGATCGTCGGATAGGGAGTCGATTGGTACCGGTTTCGCGTTCGTTGGCTTCCGTTTCGTGCTCGCCGGAGAACGACGCCGCCGCCGTGTTCTTCGTGTTTCCGGCCACGTTTCGACGAGAGGAGGACGAGGGAAGGAGGACGAAGGTGCTGGGAGCGTCGTTGTGTTGCTGAGCTTCGAAACCGCAGAAGAACGAGCCTGGAATCGAGTGTTTTTGCCTCGCCGGAAACCGTCGCTGTCGCCGGATTCAGGGACGGTGACGGCTGTTCTTCGTGACCCGTTAACCCGAGGTCGACCCGGTTTGCAACCCGGAAACGACTCGGGTTTAATCCTTCAGAACCTAAACTCTGTTCTAATTTTGTGTTTTTGAGTAATTAATTATTTATTTATATTTTAGTAATTAAAATCAGTTTTTAATAATTCTAAAAATTAATTAAAAATTAGTTTTAAATTCTGAAAAATAGTATTATTAATTTCTAAATTATTTTATTAAATTATAAATTCGAAATTAATTATTTAATTAATTATTTAATTATTTATCTAATTATTTATTAATTATCTAATTAATTAATAATTGGGTAATTAATTAATAATTAGGTAATTATTTAATAAATAAGAATTAAAAATAATTAAGTGATATGATTAATAATCTAATAATTAGTTAATAATGCGAATAGTAATTCGATAATTAGAATTAGTATTCGAGCGATAGTTATTCGAATAATATTGCGGTAATTATTTATAGCGTATAATTAGATATCAGTAACTAATTAATTAGCGAATCGTATGAGTTTCAATAATAATACAATAGTTCGATAATTATGCGAGAATTGCGAGTAGCTCGTAGATATACGAGTGATTAATCGTTAAGTTGGTTTATAATTCGAGTAATTCGTAGTTATTCGATAAATATCGTATCAGTTAATTAAATCGATTGATTATTTATAAATAATCGATCTGATCGAATAAGTAATAATAATTTGTAATAAATAATAATAATTCCTAATAATTAGGGATTAATTATTTTAAAATACAATAATTATTAATTAATTATTTAAAAATATAATTAAGGATTGTTTAATTATAATTAATTATTTATAAATTAATTATTAATTAATTAAATCTTGTTTAATTCATAATAATTCAACCGTTAGTCCCATTAGAGCGAAACGAAGACCCCTACACTCAGAAAAATGAGACGAATTCAATAAAAATAGTTGTAAGTTATAATTTCTTCCGAAAAAGAGTGGTTTGGTGATAATTAATAGTTCGTAGGTCCTAATAGGGGTATAATTGAGTCGAATAAATCTCGAAAAATTATAATAAAATCAGATAAGGCTAGTTAATGCAGGTATTAGTCTAGAATCGATTCTAAAAATAATTATAAGTCTAAAAATTGATTATGTACTTTATGTGCTACGTGCTTTACGTGATTATGTGAATATATGTGCTGTATAAATGTATGTGTATATATGCGAGTCAGATAGAAACGCATGGGTAGACTGATAAGGTTGCGTGATATCAATTCAAGATACATGTATATAGTAAGTTATCTAAATGACTATCTTTCCATGATTGGTTCAGTGTTAGCAAGGCAGAGCAAGCTAGGGACAGAAGGCGGTGAGTTAAACCAGGTTAAGTACGCGCAAGGCAAGTTTTTCCCCTATTCTAAATTCAGAATAGTGATTTATATTTCATTTTATCATATCAGTTACCTTTGATAATCATTGTTCATATACGTTGTTACCCATTTATTATTGCTTGTTTCAATTTCATTTTGATTCTTGATTTCACCCAATTTATTGAATTCCCTGTTCATATTTCAATCTTTTTACCCTTGTTACATATACTCTGGTATATCCTGGTGTTGGGATATATCAAAAGCATTCCGATTGTTCCGGATGCTAAGCCTTGGACTGGATGGTTACTATACGGGCTGGGTTTTGCCCAGACCATTATTTAATAGGCCATAGTTGCCTGAGTACTCTTTATGTTGGTTGGGTCTATGCAGTTGGGTATAGATCCGCACTATATTCTGACTGATCAGCAGGTTATAGTGCATATGTTGGTTCTTGTTTCCAGTCTTGTTCATTTGGTACTCGCCAGCATTGGCAAATTACTATCCTATACAGATTCAGATGGTCGTTCCAACCAACAGCTTATTGGTTCACTTATTTCTCTTTCTTTATACTATATATATTGTTGCAGGCTTGTTGAGCAATTTTGGCTCATCCCCTTTTATTGTTATTCCTATTGTTTTACAGTTAAGGTAGAGAATGAAACCCATCAGGACCCGCATAGTCAGGAAGCGAGTCAAGCAGCGGGACCAGCACCAGAGATACCACCTCTGTTAGGAATATGTGTATTAGTTTGATGATAAGTTAAGCAAAACACTTAAGTAGAAATCTAGTGTTTGTAGCCTCAACGGATAAGACCATCTTGGCTATCCGTTGAAGGAGTAGCCTTACTTAGCAATAAGTTTGGTATTGTAGCACATTTCACTCTCTGGTTTCAAGCTGTAATTCTTAGATGTTGTTAGGAAATAATCAGTCATGTTGACTACTAATGGATGTACAAATAGGAGGGCCAATTGTAAATATTTTATGCCTTGTAATTTTGTATAAGTGAAGAAGTGTCAACGGATATTGAAGACCTTCAACGGATAAGAAACAAAGCTTCAACGGATGTCTCTAATGCTTCAACGGATAATATCCATCAACGGATAAGTGCTTCAACGGATAAAGCTTCAACTGCTAGAGCATCAACGGATAAAGCCATCAATGGATGAAAGCTTCAACGGATGCTCAGTCTCATAGCAGTTGATAGTGACAGTTAACAAAGCTGACAGAGGCACATGGATTAACAGAGATGTGGTAGTCTATTTCAGGAACAGCAGAAAAAGCAGCCGTTTTTAGTCTGGTTCAAAATGGAAAGTCAACAGATAATTCCATATTATACTGGATAAAAATGGAATAGAAACAAGTGGAGAACTATTGTCTTATTGTACTTTATCTTTGTCTTCACTTGTAAACTTGGTGATATATAAACCAAGTAGTAGCTAGTAATTAGATGTGAATTTTCCCTAAGCTGTTAGAAATATCAAGAAAGAAAATCATCTAGTTTGTACTAGGAAGCAGATGTGATTTAATTTTGAATCACAGATTTTCTGAAATAACACATCTCTGGTGGAACAACAAATCCACCAGAAAAGTTTTTAATTTCTTTGTGTTCATTACATTTGTGTTTGAATATATATCTGTCTGCATCAGCTCCAAGCAATTCACACACATTTGATCACTCAAACACTTAGCCTTATAAACTGCTCAAAACTTGAAAAAGTTTTGAGATTTACATTCAACCCCCTTCTGTAAATCTCATTGTTAGTCCACTGGGAATAACAATTGGTTTCAGAGCAAGCTCTTAACATATAAAGAGTTTAAAGATCTATTCTGCTAACATCATGAGTGCACAGAAGAACTCTCCTGTTACCATCATGAATATGAAGGATATTGGTGTAAAGATTCCAGTCCTGGAAAAGGATAATTATCATCTCTGGAAAGTGAAGATGCATTTACATCTTCTTTCTCAAGATGAAAGCTACATCAACTGTATTGAAAATGGTCCTCACATCCCTCACAAGGTAGCCACAGCTGCTACTGCAACAGTTGCTGTTGGACAGTCTATTCCCAAGCCAAGAGCAGAATGGACTATTGAAGACATGGAAGAAATCCGCAAGGATAAGAGAGCCATGAACATTTTGTTTAATGGCTTAGATCAAGATATGTATGACAATGTCATCAATTGCCAAACTGCAAAGGAAGTTTGGGACACTGTACAAATCATCTGTGAAGGTACTGAGTAGGTCAGAGAGAACAAAATGCAGCTTCTTATTCAACATTATGAATATTTTCACTTTGAAGAAGGTGAATCATTAAATGATACCTTCAATAGGTTTCAGAAACTGTTGAATGGATTGAAGCTGTATGGTAGAGTGTACCAATTCAAGGATTCCAACTTAAAATTTCTTAGGTCTCTGCCAAAGGAATGGAAGCCCATGACTGTCTCTCTGAGAAACTCTCAAGATTATAAGAACTTCACACTTAAAAGATTATATGGAATTTTGAAGACTTATGAACTTGAAATGGAGCAGGATGAGCTGTTGGAAAAGGGAAAGAGAAAAGGAGGAATAGTTGCTCTTGTAGCTGACTGTGAGAAGATGGAAGCCAGGAATGAGGAGAAGACAATGCCAAGTCTCAAAATTGGCACAAGCAAATCAGAATCAAGCAAGGGTAAAGAGCAAGTTGCTGAGGATGAAGACAATTCCAGTCAGGATGAATCTGATGATATTGAAGAACATTTGGCCTTTCTGTCCAGGAGGTTTGCAAAGATGAAGTTCAGGAAAAACACAAAATTCACTAAGCCAAACAAGAACATGGTGGACAAATCAAAGTTCAAATGTTACAACTGTGGCATTAGTGGACACTTTGCAAGTGAGTGTAGGAAGCCAAATTCTGAGAAAAAGAAATTTGAGCAAGTTGATTACAAAAAGAAGTATTTTGATTTGCTCAAACAAAAGGAAAGAGCATTCCTCACTCAAGATGATTGGGCAGCAGATGGGGTAAATGAAGATGATGATGTGGAATATGTCTACCTAGCCCTGATGGCTAATTCTGATGAAAATGAAACTAGTTCATCAAGCAACCAGGTAATTACTACTGATCTCTCTCAGCTTTCTAAACATGAATGCAATGAAGCCATAAATGATATGACCAAAGAATTATATCATTTGCGTGTTTCCCATAAATCTCTAGCAGAAGAAAACACTAGGATCAAGGAGAATAACTTGTTTTTAAGTGATAGGAATGCTGTGTTAGAGGATCAGGTAATTGAGCTTGAAAAGATAAAACTTAAATGCCTGACTGTTGAGAGTGAACTAGCAGAAGCTGTTAAGAAAGTGGAAATTCTTTCTAAACAGTTAGAAAGTGAGCAAGAGGTAATCAAGGCCTGGAAAACATCTAGGGATGTCAGTGTTCAGATTGCAAAGGTCCAGGGAATTGAATCATTCTGTGAGGATGCCTGGAAGAAAAACAAAAAGAAGTTAGAATTAATTGATGGATTGTCAACGGATGTGGAATCAACGGATGATGAAAGTTATCCGTTGAAGGAAGAAAAGGAGCATCCGTTGAAGGCTCATCAATTAAAACAGGCAAGTTCTTTTAAAAATAAAAAAATGATTCAACTCTCAAGAACTTTGTCAAAGAAGGAGCTAGCACATCCAGAGATGTTAGTAAGGTGAATATAGGACATATGACTTTAGATCAGCTAAAAGATCGACTTAAGTTGGTTGAGGATAAGAAGGAAACTAAAATAAAATCTAAAAGAAATGGGAAGGTAGGGATTAATAAACACAACAATTACACCCCTGATAGGTATGCTCCTAGAAAAAGCTGTGTGCATTGTAAAAGTGTTAATCACCTATCTGATAATTGCAAATCTGTTAAAAATGCTCCCATGCCTTCAAATTCCTTCATGTCTAACATGTCTATATCACCTCTGCATGCTATGCCTGTTATGTCTCACCAGAATCCCCATGCACATTTTGCAAACATGCCATACATTAACAATCCTTACTTTACTACATTTAGTATGCCTCAAATGCCATACAATATGCCTATGTGGAATAACATGTTTGCACAATCTATGCCTTATCAAATTCAATCAAATGTGTTAAATGATTCTGTGACTAACCCTACACTTCAACCAACCACATCTGAGACCAAGGTTGACCTAAAGTTACCTAAGTCAAAAGATGCAGGAGGAATGAAGTCTAGGAAAAAGACTAACAAGGTTGGACCCAAGGAAACTTGGGTACCAAAATCAAGTTGATTGATTTTGTTGTGTGCAGGGACAAAGAAGGAATCTATGGTACTTGGACAGTGGTTGTTCAAGACACATGACAGGAGATTTCACCCTGCTCACAGAGTTTAAGGAGAGAGCTGGCCCTAGCATAACCTTTGGAGATGACAACAAAAGATTCACTATGGGATATGGCTTGATTTCAAAAGAAAATGTCATCATTGATGAAGTTGCATTGGTTGATGGTCTCAAACACAATTTATTGAGCATCAGTCAACTATGTGACAGAGGGAATATTGTTTCCTTCAATTCTGAAGCCTGTATTGTCACAAGTAAAAAGGACAATAAAGTGGTTCTAACTGGAGTTAGAAAAGGGAATGTGTACTTAGCTGATTTTAACTCTACAGATGCAGAATCCATTACTTGTCTTCTCAGCAAATGTAACACCCCCAAATCCGGGGACGGGGATCCGGGTTGTCACGAGTTCCATTTCCCTTAATAACACCCAATCTTAATAAACAATCAACTACTCTGTACTGTGACCCCACAATAAACACACACACCACAAGTTATAGTCTCAGAGATGAATATCCAAAAGTAACACGAGTCATTTTATTCCAAAATTATATGCTATTACACCTTAAAAGGGTTTCTGAATAGATTTACATTTCTTTGCCATTATTACAATTGATAAAGATACATAAATCTGGTACATCAAAAGTGGAAAGCCTAGCCTATTGGTAGTTCCTACCTCAGCTACAGCGACATCAACGCCTATAGGAAACTACGGAATGTTTCCTATCCGCTCGTGAATTGGGAGCTTGGTCCTGTTCATCTTTTCTATCTATTGTTGTGTGATGAAAGAAGAAAGCAAGGGTGAGCAGCAAGCCCACCAAAATAATATGTATAATGATTAACAATATATGAGCCTTCTCATAGTACTCATGAATGTCTTGGTCAAAAGAAATGGACCAAGTTTGATATCTTAATGCGATAAAGTCACAAAATATTCAGTATATATACATATATACTTTTCAAAATCTTGGAAGTCCTCTTCCATGCATAATATACACATAGTTCCGGTTTATAACTGTATAAAACTATCGTTGCAAGGTGATCTCATATATCTAACCTTGTCTCAACATTTTTCTGAAAATCTTTGACATGCATAAGATAATCATTTGCTAGATATAAGTTTAAAAGATGAAGTTACAAGATACTCCAATATACTTATATCTTTTCCAAATACTACTTGAACTACCACCGTTCAAGTTATAATTAGTTTCAAAAGTTCATCACATAGATGAGACTACAAGACAAGATTTGAATAGATTCAATCTTTGAACATCATTATAAATAATGAAGTTACGAGATACTTCATTAAGTCCCGATATATATATATATATATACACCTATATATATACATTTCATACACTCCTTGAAAACCTCTGTTATGAAAATTATGAACAGAGTTGCAATATCCAATGAATTTGGAAAGGAGAAAACCTTGGCATAAACCTGATATCTTGCTGATCAGGCAAAGATACCAATAAGTAACCTTTTCTACTAGTAGATGGACGAATTCCCCACTGGTCATCACCCTGGCCGCAATAGGACCTTATGCTGGACTGCCACTCAGCCACTTACGCATTTGATGGACTCCCACTGAGCCACTTACACTTTCATGGATGCCCACTGAGCCCATGTTGCTTATGCCGACTCAATAGATGGACTTACTTCCCGAACCTTGGGTAAGTAATCAATTCATTTATCAAAACAGCAACCTCGTTGCGAATATAAAATACACCACAGAGCCGGATACCTCAGGTTTTCAGCGAGTATTTAAATCCCCTTTTAAAGGAAGATCTTAAATATAAAAATGAGTTTTGGGATCCGCTCTAACTTTTAAAAATCATTTTGAAGACTCGAAAACACTTTAAAGAGTGTTTGGAGTAATGCTGATTTAATGAAGTAAATCAGTCCCAATATATTAGAAAATATCTGAATATTATTATTTAAATAATATTCCCATAAAGAATAATTTTTTAAAAAAAAATAATTGAGGTAGAAGTTGTAAAACTTATACTTGAAATGAGTATTAAATAACCAAAGATATATTTATACGAAAGTACTATCTTTATTTGAATAATCAAAGATAAGTTTGATTATCGACACCTTATTCTTTAATAAAATAAAGAATATATCTCAGCAAATAATCGGAGTCATAGATCCTCAAATGAATATTCAAAATAATATTCAATAAATAAAATAAAAGGAGTCATAAGTCCTCGGATGAATATTCAGGTAATATTCATTAAATAATATAAAGGAGTCATAAGTCCTCGAATGAATATTCAAGCAATATTCATTAAATAATATAAAGGAGTCATAAGTCCTCGAATGAATATTATAAATAATATTCATTAAATAAAATAAAGTGAGTCATACATCCTCAATTGAATATTCAAATAATATTCATTCAATAATATAACTGAGTCATAAGCCCTCGAATGAATATTCAAAATAATATTCAATAAAATAATATAAAGTTATCGAATAAACCTTTTTCGATTAATAGTTTTTAAAACTATAACTATATATATATAAAATATATATATAATACTCGGGAACATCGACTTCCGGTATAGAAATATGTTCACCTTTTTATCCCCTATACTAAGGGTAACTCAAATACCACTTATCTCTAGCATAGGTATTATGCAACTATAAGCATTTTAACCAACATATATATAATTCAAGAATATGAAACAGGCATGCATATATACCATATCACATGCTACAATATATCGCAAGAATTTGCTAATAACAAATATGCATTTATCGCAAGATCATGCATATACACATATACATCACAACAACAGTTATACGGGTAGAAAACTTGCCTGAGTGCTCCCGGATAGACTTAAGCTTAGAGTGGGTCCGATAACCTATGAACAACAATATAATTTGGAATTAAACCCCGGTCGCTTAAGAAACTAGACTTTAACCAATTAGACTCTAACGCTTGCTTTTGCGCTTAACGATTCACCTACGTCGCTCGAGTACCCTCGGCTCCACCATTTTTAATAAATTAAACATTAAGAATTTTAAAGCGATTCTTTCGCGAGTACCTTACCAACTTCCTAATACACTTAATATAATTGTTTCATACCTCAATTAGTCATTTAAAGTCCTTAACCAAGGTTTCAAAGTAAGGCGAGGGGTAATGGTTCGGTCGCGAAACGCCGTTACTTAAAACGGTCGTTTCTCCTAAACCGTATATCGGATTCAAGCGTACCACATATCAAAACGAAGCTCGTAACATGAGCTATATAAACATGGCAATGGTAAAAACCTAACAGGGAGTTCTCGGGTCCTGATGTTAAGAGCAGAAATAGTCTAAAGTATATCGGACATTACGACGGCTATGTTTACGCGATTTCCCAAATTTTTACCATTCCAAATCATATCAATCCAACTACCAATCAACAACAACTCAAGATACACATCAATGCTACTGATTTCAGTCATAATAAGCTCAAGGATCTCAATCCAATCATATATTATAACATCTCCAAATTCAACTAAACTACTTAACAATTAAGCTCGAATCATGCTTATCATTCAAATTACTACTCATCCATCCAAACCATCTCCAAACTTCAACATTCAAACTTATTACTAAAGGGTGTGAAGATTTATACCTTTCTTGGAGGGTGGAAAGTTATTAGGAAGCCTTATGGAGCCTCCTACAAGCTTGATCTTTCCAAAGAAATCAAGAACACAAAGTTAGGCTTTGAAGTTTCTAAAAGTCCGATTTAAAGAACTGTAAAAATGAGGGTCTTACCTTGCTTATTTGGAAGGGACTTGTGAACAAGACTTGTAGGCCATCTCAATACCTTTCCAACGAGCTATAGAACACAACATTTGAGTGAGTATTGAAGGAGATATGGCAGTTTGAAGTTGCTGAGTTTGTTTTAGCCGAGAGCTTTCTTCTTGAAATGGGAAAGTCAACTTTCAATTTGTATTTGTGTTATGATATTTGTTGGTTGGTTGCTTCCTTTTGTCTTGGAAATAAATTAAATTTTTACCATGGTGAAAAATGTGTGGCTCCCAATCAACCAACCAATCCTTCCCACTTGTCATACTTAGGTCATCAAGCTTAGGTCATCTTGTTACACTTGTCTTCTTCTTGTTGGTTTGGATGACATCATCATCCCTAACCTCCTTGATTAACTCCTAATTGCTTGCCTAATGACCGCTGATCTGTTATACGGTTCGCTTAACTTTCATTCTCGTTTATCGTTTGAGGGATCATACCCGGGATCTTATTACTTGGGTTCCCTTAACCTTTCTCAATATATTATATTCCTTTTATGATCCTCTCTTAAAATCCTTGAATTTAAATCCTTTTTATTCTGTTACCTTATACTCAATTCTTTCTGTATCTGGTGGATTTTCGGGAAAAAAACAAAGTGTCCGGATCCGAATTCTAATGACCTTTACATACACTCATTTACTTTATGGAATACTAATACGATCTTAGAATTTCCATAACAGTACTCCTATATAACGTGGTCTGATAATTTTCCTTAATTAGCATTGTCAGCAAAAGTTACTATTCATCCGGGTTTCAAAATTTTCCAAAAATTGGGGTTATTACAGTCTCCCTTCCTTAAAAGGATTCCGTCCCGGAATCAGATAGAAAATGAATAGGGATACTCTCTTAACCTTGCACTTTCTAACTCTCGAGTAAATTTTCCCACATTGTGGTTCTTCCATCAAACTCTGAATAGTTTGATAACCCTTCTCCTAAGCACTTGTTCCTTTTCACTCTATAACCCTTCCTGGTTGCTCCATATAGGTTACGTCGGGTTGTATGTCTATGCGCTCATATGCCCCTATTTATCTGGCATCCGAATTACACTTCCTTAACATTGATACGTGGAACATGTTATGAACTTGCTACAGGTTCGGGGGTAGGGCTAGCTCATATGCTAACTTCCCAATACGTCTTAATATCTCCAAGGGTCCAACAAATCGTGGACTTAACTTTCCTTTCTTTCTGAACCTCATCAATCCTTTCCAAGGCTTTCCAAGGGGATACCTTTCACAATACTAGGTCCCCTACTTCATACTCCTTGTCCTTTCATTGTCAATTCAACATACTTCTTATGTCCATCTTGGGCTACTTCCAGCCGTCCTCTGATTAGATCTATTATATCCTTGGTCCCTTGGACCACTGCTGGTCCGAACATCTAGCACTCTGCAACTTCATTCTAATACAAGGGAGATCGGCATCTCTTTCTGTATAGGGCCTCGTAAGGCGACATTCCAACACTGTCATATCATCCATCGTCATAAGAAAACTCAATTCGTGCTAAGTGATCATTCCAAACTCTTTCAAGTATATCGCACAGACTCTCATCATAGCTTCTAGCATAGCTTTTGCTTTTTAATACCCACTCTTTTCCAGTTCGTAATTGTTACTATCTTCCGTACCTAATATCATACTGGTTACACTTTTGCTCGCTAGCGTTCTATAACCTTTTATAAACGCGTCAACCTTAGTATCACGAATGCGTTAGAATCGGAATACCCCTGCACTGATACTACTTCATTTTTAGCGGCTTCCATCTTTGAAAGCTTGATCCATCATATAGAAGTAAAGGAATTTATTGAGAGATCACTATGATCATGAACACTTGTTCTATTGCATAGTTAGTACAGAAGGTGGCCAGCCTTTAGTACTTGACAAGCAATTAAACAACATGTGGTATCCTACTAGGCTTCTATCACACAGATAGATAGTCATTCGGCAATACCTCCCCTTCTGGAAGGGTTGTTCTTCTAAGCTTATATGAAATGAAAAGAAGAGAAAAGAACGAATTGAAGAGAATTGTATATATGAAAAAAAAATATACTGCCACAAAATATCTGGCTTGGAATGTACCTCTGAACTATAGAGGTTTGTCATAGGAGAACAAAACGTATACGTATATATATCAACATCAAGTATTATAGCATCACATTTCACCTGCTTAAATATTTTTGCTATTCCGTCCATCATTCTATGGACCCATGCTCTTCCTCGAGCTTATACACAATCACCTTTGAAACTCCCTCGATATCGAAAATCGAATCTGGGATCTCATTCTAGACATCATCGTTACTAGAATTCTATGCTTGCATCGCAACCTTCCTCGTATAGTAATACAACCCTCTATTGATAATGAGGAATAAATATTCAATAGGTAAATAATCTACTTAATTAGTCTATTCAATGATAACTTATACATCACCATGACCCGATTAGTGGTACTCAATCTCAACATTCATTACAGTACAACTCTCACAGTTGTCATTGTCTCATTATTCATAGACTCATTGGAGCATTACTATGGTCTACCACTGACCTACTGTAGTCATTTATTTTCCATGAAATCTTCATATCTAACCATACAAAGTCCATACCTACCTTATCGAATTCTTCTAAGGAGTTAACATAATCACCATCCATAATTCATGAAGAACACTCCAGATCCTGGCGTACATTCATGACATGAAGCAGATAAAATTGCAGAAGAGTTTCAATCAAAGCAACGATAGCAGGTTAATACCCTTCTTAATCATATGCCTTAAATAGAAGACTTAACTCAAAGGTTCGTCTAGTCCTTTTTGAAACATGGTCCTAGCTTATCTCAAGATAGTATCTTCTGAGATAGATAGCCCGCTCATGGCGATTACACGAATTAAACCTTTACCAACTACTATTACGGTTGGGTATTGCACAGTCATCAGAAGGAATGTCAATCTTCCAAACCATAATACAACCTTCATAGCTTTAACCATCATCACTGTATTCCTTTGGCACAAGCGCCTATAACTATCCTCTTACCTTTAAAGTGTCGGCCACCTCTTTGGCGTTTCCTGATAGTAAAATTTCCTTACAATCAATGTCATTTTAACCACCTCCAAATAATTTTTCTACCTCATTTCAATCATAGTTTATGTGAAGATGTTTTCCGTAAAATCTGATGAGTAAAAAAAATATATCACCATTTTTCCATAAGTTATTGCCTCAGTCTTTAGAGGTTAATCACTGTCACGACTGACTCTCAATCATACTTAGAACATCTTTTATCTTAGGTCCTAATTGCCCTGAACAATTTCGACCTTTACTGGTTCGATCCATACTTTCTCGTGGTTTAAAACGTGCCCCACTTGGCATTATTATAATTACGTCATATTTCCTTTATCAACATTTCTATTCTTGAGAATTTTGAATATTACCTTTCTCCTTGTAAAACCTCTAAGGTTATCCTTGAATCGTTCCTCCTGTATTCCCTAGATACAGGGCATATCAAGATACCATTTATTAATACCAGAATCATTGTCTATATACTTCTGAAAATTTCTCCACTGATTCTTAAAGGTTGTTATTACTTAATCCTTTCCAATTCATACTGTCAAAACTCATACTATCCCTATTAAGGGTGAAATGCCAACCTTTATGCATTGCCCTAGGATTCATTTTAAGTTACCGATGTTCTATCCTTAATTCCACCTTTAAAAAGGTACATGCATCCTTCCATGGATATATCAAGTCATATATCCCTGATAAGGGTGTCTTATTCAATCATTCCCACCTCGATAGTATATGCCTAATTTCACAATAACATCTGTATTCAAAATGAGGTCAATCAATTATGGCCTCCAAAAGATAACAACAGTTATCCGCTTTTCTTGCCTAATTTGGTAACGATAACAAGGATGTTCTGGAAGATATTGGTCGTGTTCAACGTGAACTTCTTCTTAATAATTCCTTATTTACTTTTGTTGTTTATCTCAACAGTCATCTCAATGTTGGGATATCTTTCATACATGGCGTCTCCCTTTCTGGGTATCAAGCCACCGGTCTTACACTTCACATTCTTGAAGGTCACTTCCTTCATCCAATTTTCCTAATTTCTTACTTCCTTGTCTCCTCAGTCTATCCGCGTCTCATTATTTATCCTTCGAATTATCTCAAGGTTTCCTCGAATCCTCCCAACTTACAGGGGATAAAATATATGTATCTCTTATGCCTTCAACCATCAATTTTAACTCATGGTGAATCACCCTCATCCTGACGATTACATACTTTTCTATTTCTATTGCTACGAGTCTTTAGGGTTTCCTCATACCCAACTCCTTTATCATTCCTCAAACTCTATTGCCTTTATATTCCTTTCCACTTCAGTTTCTTTTTATTTTCCTTTCTCTTATCATTATTTCATGAACCAACACAACATAAGCATTGATTTCAAACATCCCGTCATTCTGGATTCGTGTCCTCAGAACGAATCTTGATAACTTTTACAACTTAGATTCATAATTCATCATACTCGTCTGCCTTTGTTCTGGCTCTAAAGCTTTTACACTATCTCCATAACCTTGGGAAGTACTTTCTTGAAAACAATTGACTGAACTTAAATCAGTTTATTATAATCTCTTGCTCCGTGCCTTCCTTGGCCTTTCACCAGCGGGTGGTCTCTCTCTTAGGAGGGTAAGTGACAAAAGCAGTCTTTTGTAATTCGTCAATCATTTAGAATCTCAAATGATTCCTATATTTCCTTTAGCCAGACTCTTGCCTCGGCTGGGTCAGCTTGTTCCTTGGAACTCTGAGAGCTTAGCGACTTAAAGGTCCTGAAAAAAAATTTATCACCGCATTGTTTCCTCAGGGTGGTGGTTGGGGATAATAGTCTAAGTTCTGTTTAGACAGGTCCATGAATTGTCGTATAGGAGTACCATGTTGGTGCTCCTTTCATTGCTCGACTTATGTTTTCTCAGTCTAAAATATTTCCTCCTACTCCCCATAATCAGGGTCATCTTATACGTTAAAATCCTTGTTTTCCACTTCATAATATTATGGGTTCCTTCTTTCTTGATGGCGACCTCCCTAACTATCATATTCAGGGTTTGCCCTAAATTTTATTCCTCGAACTTTGGCTTTCATCTAAGATCCCATCCTTAAGCTTTTGAACATTTGAAACCCAAATTCTGTAGGAATACCTCATTATTCCCTTATCATCTTTCTCGATATTAATCTTTTCTCTATTCATTGGCTCTCTGCCTTCATTCATCACTTTTTCTTGGCACAATATGATCTTTTCCAATAATTCGGGCTGTATTACAATCTTAAACAGCTTTTCGGTACCGGCTCCGGTTACCTTCACTTCTATTTCCATTTTCTCAAAACCTCTTATCAACTCTTCCAAAGATAATTTCATCTTGAGTCTCTCTTTTATACTAAGGGCATTAGCCACCATTTTGGCTTTCCCTGGATGATAAAGAATCTCATAATCGTAACCCTTGATTAGCTCTAACCACCTCCTCTGGCGCATGTTGAGCTCTTTCTGCGTGAAGATGCAGTAGAGCACTTATGGCTTGTGTAAATCTCGCACTTCTCTCCATACAAGTAGTGCCTCAAATCTTTAGGGAAAAACTATTGCCACGATCCCAAGCTCATGGGTGGGGATATCGAATTTTATATTCCCTTAATTGTCTTGACGCGTACGCGATTACCTTGTTGTGCTGTATAAGAAGCACCCTAATTCCTTATGTGAAGCGTCACTACACATCACAAAATCTCCTTTTCCATCCGGCAATGCCATCATAAGGGTCGTCACCAATCTTTGCTTCAGTTCTTAAAAGTTGTTCTCGCATTTCTCTGTCCATTCGAACTTCTCAGTCTTACGAGTAAGCCGCATTAAAGGGGATACTATCTTTACAAACTTGAACGAACCTCCGGTAGTGACCGGCCAATCCTACCCCTGGTAGTCGCCCTAACCATGGTCATCAATTCCTCAGTGGTCCTTTATTCATTCTTGTCAGGATCCTTCACGGGATCCTCCTCAGCAACAATCCCTTCTAGGACAACATCCTCAACCGCTACATCCTCAATATCAACATCATCCGGTCCTGCGTTAGGATGCTCTATCGGATCCACAATCCGATCTCCAATTAGTGATAAAACATCATCGCGCTGTTACTCCTCAACCTCAGGGTTCGGAGTCCCGCTACCATATACGATAACGAACTACGCTTCTATCGCTACATTTATAAGGGTTCCCATAAGGGTTTTAACTGTCGGTACTACGTTAGGTAGTCCGACTATGAACTTGGCAAGAGTTCTTATTATCTTAGTGAACTTATTATTTTAACGTCACATCATCTCTGAGGTTTATAACGCTTAGCTCTGATACCATTTTTGTAACACCCCCAAATCCGGGGTCGGGGATCCGGGTTGTCACGAGTTCCATTTCCCTTAATTACACCCAATCTTAATAAACAATCAACTACTCTGTACTGTGACCGCACAATAAACACACACACCACAAGTTATAGTCTCAGAGATGAATATCCAAAAGTAACACGAGTCATTTTATTCCAAAATTATATGTTATTACACCTTAAAAGGGTTTCTGAATAGATTTACATTTCTTTGCCATTATTACAATTGATAAAGATACATAAGTCTGGTACATCAAAAGTGGAAAGCCTAGCCTATTGGTAGTTCCTACCTCAGCTACAGCGACATCAACGCCTATAGGAAACTGCGAAATGTTTCCTATCCGCTCGTGAATTGGGAGCTTGGTCATGTTCATCTTTTCTATCTGTTGTTGTGTGATGAAAGAAGAAAGCAAGGGTGAGCAGCAAGCCCACCAAAATAATATGTATAATGATTAACAATATATGGGCCTTCTCATAGTACTCATGAATGTCTTAGTCAAAAGAAATGGACCAAGTTTGATATCTTAATGCGATGAAGTCGCAAAATATTCAGTATATATACATATATACTTTTCAAAATCTTGGAAGTCCTCTTCCATGCATAATATACACAGAGTTCCGGTTTATAACTATATAAAACTATCGTTGCAAGGTGATCTCATATATCTAACCTTGTCTCAACGTTTTTCTGAAAATATTTGACATGCATAAGAGAATCATTTGCTAGATATAAGTTTAAAAGACGAAGTTACAAGATACTCCAATATACTTATATCTTTTCCAAATACTACTTGAACTACCACCGTTCAAGTTATAATTAATTTCAAAAGTTCATCACATAGATGAGACTACAAGACAAGATTTGAATAGATTCAATCTTTGAACATCATTATAAATAATGAAGTTACGAGATACTTCATTAAGTCCCGATATATATATACACCTATATATATACATTTCATACACTCCTTGAAAACCTCTGTTATGAAAATTATGAACAGAGTTGCAATATCCAATGAATTTGGAAAGGAGAAAACCTTGGCATAAACCTGATATCTTGCTGATCAGGCAAAGATACCAATAAGTAACCTTTTCTACTAGTAGATGGACGAATTCCCCACTGGTCATCACCCTGGCCGCAATAGGACCTTATGCTGGACTGCCACTCAGCCACTTACGCATTTGATGGACTCCCACTGAGCCACTTATACTTTCATGGACGCCCACTGAGCCCATGTTGCTTATGCCGACTCAATAGATGGACTTACTTCCCGAACCTTGGGTAAGTAATCAATTCATTTATCAAAACAGCAACCTCGTTGCGAATATAAAATACACCACAGAGCCGGATCCCTCAGGTTTTCAGCGAGTATTTAAATCCCCTTTAAAAGGAAGATCTTAAATATAAAAATGAGTTTTGAGATCCGCTCTAACTTTTAAAAATCATTTTGAAGACTCGAAAACACTTTAAAGAGTGTTTAGAGTAATGCTGATTTAATGAAGTAAATCAGTCCCAATATATTAGAAAATATCTGAATATTATTATTTAAATAATATTCCCATAAAGAATAATTTAAAAAAAAAAAATAATTGAGGTAGAAGTTGTAAAACTTATACTTGAAATGAGTATTAAATAACCAAAGATATATTTATACGAAAGTACTATCTTTATTTGAATAATCAAAGATAAGTTTGATTATCGACACCTTATTCTTTAATAAAATAAAGAATATATCTCAGCAAATAATCGGAGTCATAGATCCTCAAATGAATATTCAAAATAATATTCAATAAATAAAATAAAAGGAGTCATAAGTCCTCGGATGAATATTCAGTGAATATTCATTAAATAATATAAAGGAGTCATAAGTCCTCGAATGATTATTCAAGTAATATTCATTAAATAATATAAAGGAGTCATAAGTCCTCGAATGAATATTATAAATAAAATTCATTAAATAAAATAAAGTGAATCATACATCCTCAATTGAATATTCAAATAATATTCATTCAATAATATAACTGAGTCATAAGCCCTCGAATGAATATTCAAAATAATATTCAATAAAATAATATAAACTTATCGAATAAAACTTATTCGATTAATAGTTTTTAAAACTATAACCATATATATATAAAATATATGTATAATACTCGGGAACATCGACTCCCGGTTTAGAAATATGTTCACCTTTTTATCCCCTATACTAAGGGTAACTCAAATACCACTTATCTCTAGCATAGGTATTATGCAACTATAAGCATTTTAACCAACAGATATATAATTCAAGAATATGAAACAGGCATGCATATATACCATATCACATGCTACAATATATCGCAAGAATTTGCTAATAACAAATATGCATTTATCGCAAGATCATGCATATACACATATACATCACAACAACAGTTATACGGGTAGAAAACTTGCCTGAGTGCTCCCGGATAGACTTAAGCTTAGAGTGGGTCCGATAACCTATGAACAACAATATAATTTGGAATTAAACCCCGGTCGCTTAAGAAACTAGACTTTAACCAATTAGACTCTAACGCTTGCTTTTGCGCTTAACGATTCACTTACGTCGCTCGAGTACCCTCGGCTCCACCATTTTTTATAAATTAACCATTAAGAATTTTAAAGCGATTATTTCGCGAGTACCTTACCAACTTCCTAATACACTTAACATAATTGTTTCATACCTCAATTAGTCATTTAAAGTCCTTAACCAAGGTTTCAAAGTAAGGCGAGGGGTAATGGTTCGGTCGCGAAACGCCGTTACTTAAAACGGTCGTTTCTCCTAAACCGTACATCGGATTCAAGCGTACCACATATCAAAACGAAGCTCGTAACATGAGCTATATAAACATGGCAATGGTAAAAACCTAACAGGGAGTTCTCGGGTCCTGATATTAAAAGCAGAAACAGTCTAAAGTATATCGGACATTACGACGGCTATGTTTACGCGATTTCCCAAATTTTTACCATTCCAAATCATATCAATCCAACTACCAATCAACAACAACTCAAGATACACATCAATGCTACTGATTTCAGTCATAATAAGCTCAAGGATCTCAATCCAATCATATATTATAACATCTCCAAATTCAACTAAACTACTTAACAATTAAGCTCGAATCATGCTTATCATTCAAATTACTACTCATCCATCCAAACCATCTCCAAACTTCAACATTCAAACTTATTACTAAAGGGTGTGAAGATTTATACCTTTCTTGGAGGGTGGAAAGTTATTAGGAAGCCTTATGGAGCCTCCTACAAGCTTGATCTTTCCAAAGAAATCAAGAACACAAAGTTAGGCTTTGAAGTTTATAAAAGTCCGATTTAAAGAACTGTAAAAATGAGGGTCTTACCATACTTATTTGGAAGAGACTTGTGAACAAGACATGTAGGCCATCTCAATACCTTTCCAACGAGCTATAGAACACAACATTTTAGTGAGTATTGAAGGAGATATGGCAGTTTGAAGTTGCTGGGTTTGTTTTAGCCGAGAGCTTTCTTCTTGAAATGGGAAAGTCAACTTTCAATTTGTATTTGTGTTATGATATTTGTTGGTTGGTTGCTTCCTTTTGTCTTGGAAATAAATTAAATTTTTACCATGGTGAAAAATGTGTGGCTCACAATCAACCAACCAATCCTTCCCACTTGTCATGCTTAGGTCATCAAGCTTAGGTCATCTTGTTACACTTGTCTTCTTCTTGTTGGTTTGGATGACATCATCATCCCTAACCTCCTTGATTAACTCCTAATTACTTGCCTAATGACCGCTGATCTGTTATACGGTTCGCTTAACTTTCGTTCTCGTTTATCGTTTGAGGGATCATACCCGGGATCTTATTACTTGGGTTTCCTTAACCTTTCTCAATACATTATATTCCTTTTATGATCCTCTCTTAAAATCCTTGAATTTAAATCCTTTTTATTCTGTTACCTTATACTCAATTCTTTCCGTATCTGGTGGATTTTCGGGAAAAAAACAAAGTGTCCGGATCCGAATTCTAATGACCTTTACATACACTCATTTACTTTATGGAATACTAATACGATCTTAGAATTTCCATAACAGTACTCCTATATAACGTGGTCTGATAATTTTCCTTAATTAGCATTATCAGCAAAAGTTACTATTCATCCGGGTTTCAAAATTTTCCAAAAATTGGGGTTATTACAGCAAAGCAAGTCCAGTTGAAAGTTGGCTATGGCATAATAAGCTGTCCCATTTGAATTTCAAGACAATGAATGATCTAGTCAAAAAGGACTTAGTTAGAGGAATGCCTCTAGTGGAATTCACAAGGGATGGACTGTGTGATGCTTGTCAGAAAGGAAAGCAAAAGAAAGTATCATTCAGTAAGAAGCTTGAATCTGCAATTGATGAACCACTGCAACTTCTACACATGGATCTTTTTGGACCAGTCAATGTATTGTCAATTTCAAGGAAAAGATACTGCCTAGTGATTGTAGATGATTTCTCAAAGTTTTCATGGGTTTATTTTCTTGGATCAAAGGATGAAGCTAGTGAAATTATCATCAATCATATCAAGCAAGTCAACAATCATCCTGATTTCAAAGTAAGGAATATTAGGAGTGACAATGGAACTGAGTTCATGAATTCAACCATGAAGATGTTCTGTGAAGAAAATGGGATCATGCATGAGTTCTCAGCTCCAAGAACTCCACAACAAAATGGTGTGGTGGAAAGGAAGAACAGATCATTAATTGAAGCTGCAAGGACAATGCTTGAGGAGTCAAAACTCCCAACTTATTTTTGGGCTGAGGCTGTTAACTGTGCATGTTACACTCAGAATATTTCTCTAATCAATCAAGCAAAATGCATGACTCCCTATCAATTATTCAAGAGAAGAAAACCAACTTTAAACTTTCTACATGTCTTTGGTTGCAAATGCTACATCTTAAGGAATCAATCTGATCACAAAGGAAAGTTTGATGCAAAGGCTGATGAAGGAATATTTGTTGGTTATTCTGCTGGAAAATCATATAGGGTCTACAATCTAAGAACAAATACTGTCATGGAATCTGTACATGTTGTGTTTGATGATAAAAAGATTGATGGACTAACAGATGAGGGACATCATGAAGGACTCAAATTTGACAATATTGAGATATATTATGATGATAGTGAAGATGAGAACGATGAAGAAGGCATCTCAAGAAGAAACCAGAGTCTGCCTTTGGATAATGCACAGAATGCTGCATCCGTTGAAAGTCATAATTCAGCTTCCGTTGAAAGAAGCAATGCAGCATCCGTTGAAAGACAAAGTGCATCATCCATTGAAGTTCATAACGAAGCATTCGTTGATCACAGTCTGTCAACAGATAATCAATTAACCTCATCAGTTGATAGAACTCCCAATTCCTTTCAAAGGATCAGCAACTCAGGGGGAGTTTCAACAAATCAACATTCTATCTCACATCATGACAATACTGAGGCAACCTCATCAAGGGCTAATCTACCACCTCAAAGGAAATGGACCAAGAATCACCCTTTTAAACTGATCATTGGTGATGCTACATCCAAAGTACAAACTAGAAGGGCTACTCAAGATGAATGTCTGTATAGTAGCTTTCTATCACAGGAGGAACCTAAGCGAGTGGAAGAAGCTCTTTTGGATCCAGATTGGATTTTAGCAATGCAAGAGGAGCTAAACCAATTTGAGAGGAACAAAGTATGGAAGCTGGTACCCAAGCCAAAGGAAAAGAGTTCTATTGACACAAAATGGGTATTCAGAAACAAGATGGATGAAAATGGCATTGTCATAAGGAATAAAGCCAGATTGGTTGCCAAAGGCTATTCTCAACAAGAGGGAATAGATTTTGATGAAACATTTGCTCCAGTTGCCAGACTTGAAGCCATCAGAATCTTTCTAGCCTATGCAGCTAATGCCAATTTCAAAGTCTATCAGATGGATGTCAAGAGTGCATTTCTAAATGGGGAATTGGAGGAAGAAGTTTATGTAAGCCAACCTCCAGGTTTTGAAGATCCAAATTTTCCAGACCATGTGTATTATTTGTTGAAAGCACTCTATGGACTAAAGCAAGCACCTAGAGCCTGGTATGAGACTTTATCAAAGTTCCTTCTAGATAATCACTTCACAAGAGGTACTGTTGACAAAACTCTCTTCTTTAGAAATGTTAATGGCTCTAAGATACTTGTACAAATTTATGTAGATGATATTATATTTGGATCTACAGATGATAAACTTTGTAAAAAGTTTGCTAAATTAATGCAAAGTAAATATGAAATGAGCATGATGGGAGAGCTAACTTACTTTCTTGGTTTACAAGTTAAACAAGTTAGTGGTGGAATTTTCATTAGTCAAACTAAATATATTTATGATCTTTTAAAGAAGTTTGACTTAATGGATTGTTCACCTGCAAAAACTCTCATGGCCACTGCCACCAAGCTTGAATTAAACAAGGCTGAAAAGTCTATGGATATTACAAGTTATAGAGGCATGGTTGGCTCACTTTTATATTTAACTGCCAGTAGACCTGATATTATGTTTTCTACATGTCTCTGTGCTATATTTCAAGCTGACCCTAAAGAATCTCACTTAGTGGCTATTAAAAGAATTTTTAGATATCTCAAGGGGACTCCAAATCTAGGAATTTGGTACCCTAGAGAGTCTGGTTTTGATCTAATTGGCTACTCAGATGCAGATTATGCAGGTTGCAAAATAGATAGGAAAAGCACAACAGGCACCTATCAATTTTTAGGGAACAAGCTTGTATCATGGTTCAGCAAGAAGCAGAATTCTGTTTCCACATCAACAGCTAAAGCTGAATACATTGCAGCTGGTAGTTGCTGTGCACAAATACTATGGATGAGGAACCAGTTATTTGACTATGGTATAACTGTTGACAAAATTCCAATATTTTATGACAACACAAGTGCCATTGCCATTACTGAAAATCCAGTGCAGCACTCAAGAACCAAGCACATTGATATCAAGTACCACTTCATTAGGGAACATGTGATGAAAGGTACAGTGGAACTTTATTTTGTTCCAAGTGAAAAGCAGATTGCAGACATATTTACCAAGCCACTTGATGAATCAACATTCACAAGATTAGTAAGTGAGTTAGGTATGCTTAACTATTCCTAATCTATGTCATCTATGTAATCTGTCTTGTAGCCTGAAATGAATTTGCTGCAAGAACAAAGTTGGCTTTAATTAAGACTTATCCTGTCAACGGATATTCCCTATCCGTTGAAAGCCAAAATTGTTCTATCAATGGATATTCGTCATCCGTTGAAAGACAAATACATTTCTGGTAATCTTATCCTTCAATGGATAAAATGGTGTTGTTCATCAACGGATAACTATTTACCTTATCCGTTGATGTGTCACGTCAGTGAGCCACAGCCATTGATTCTTTTACTCAACCGTTGATACAGATATATAGTGTTGTATGTATTTGTATTTACGGTAGTTTTCAGAATTTCTACAGTTTTATTTATTCCTGAACGGCTGTCACTTACTTAAAAGTATCATTTAATTATTTTATTTATGTTTTAATTCAAGAAAGTATAAAAGCCCAATTGAATTCTTATTTTCACTTTACGCTTTCTTGCAATTATCATTCTCTTTCTCTCTCAATTCTCAAGTTTTTCTCTGCAACCTCTACTCACAACAATGGCACCAATAGTCAAAATTATGTCTCAAACAGGATTTGTTTATGAAAAGAATAATTTCATAGTCTTGGTTGAAAAGAATGAAGCCCATTCTAATTATCACAAGATGATGGACTTCATCAAGAACTGCAAACTGAGCTATACAATGCTGGAAGCCCCAACCATCTACTGTGAAGTGATTGAGGAAATTTGGACAACTGCAGAGTTCAACTCCACAGATATGACTATTGCCTTCTCTCTCAAAGGTAAGGACTATTGCATTAATTGTGATGATATACAATCTTGCTTTAAGTTGCCTGAGAATAATGCCATGACACCACATACTGATAAAGATGTCTCTGCAATGCTAGATTCCATAGGCTATGCTTTTGATTCTGCTAGTTTAGGTAGTATTAGAAGGAAAGGCCTTAGGAAAGAATGGAGTTTTCTTGGAGATGCCTTTATTAAGGTTTTCTCTGGGAAGATTAGCAATTTTGATGCTATCACTTCATCTCTTGTTAATATGCTCTATATGCTAGTTTCTGATAGGTACTTTAATTTTAGCAACTGTGTTATGCTAGAATTAGGTTCCAGATTAGGCAACAAAGCTAATAGACCACATAACATCTACTTTGCTAGATTCTTTATGTTATTGGTTAACCATGTTGCTGAAGGTTTGGTTATATCCAATGAGAATAATAAACTCAAATGCTGGGCACAAGAGAAAAGGGTCCTTGCAGACCTTTTGAGAATGAACCTCAACAGCCAGGTGCCATTGGTATACTTGCCAATCATGAATGCACCACAGGTAAGTGAGGTAAATGTTTCTATAACTCCTACTATTTCCAACCCCAATGTTTCTTTGCCTTCTAGTGTGGCTATGGAACCTGTGTCATTGTCCAAACAGGCTCCTACCAAAGCCACCAAATCTAAAATTTCCAAAGTCAAGTCAAAGAAACCTACCTCTGTTATTTCTCAATAGACAACAGTTGTAACAACTACCATAAACCCTGAAGGGAGTGAACAGGGTGTGAGTGGTGAGGGGAGGGGTGAACATCAAAAAGCCCCCCAGGATAAGGTGGGAGAGGTGAGTGGTACCCAAACCAGCCAAGCCACAGTCTCTCAAAAGACTGTGGTAGTTCAAAAGGAGTCCAGCACATCCCTAGTTGCATCCTCCCAAAAGGATGTAACTATTGAAAATAGTCCCCAACCAGGGATACAGAATAAAAGAGGGAGGGACACTGAAGCTACACATTCACCAATTCAAGCCTTTTCAAGGAAGAAGAAGGCCAAAACCCTAGTTTCCACACAAGGGACACACACAGCACAGATACATCCACCAGTATCTGTGCCTTCTCAAATTCAGCTTGATGTGATTCCAGCAAATGTGGAATCACAGCCCCATTCTCTCAATATAGAAACACACCATTCATCAAACTCTCCAACACCCTCTCTGGATGTGGATATGATATTCACATCAATTCCTGATTCTCCCTCATTAAAACTCAGGGAGGAGCCCCACTCAAAACCTGGTGATCATCATCTTTTAGATGATTTGTTGGATCATCAGCCAATTCTTTCAGATGTAGTTGCAGAATCTGTGTCACCACACTTAAAATCAATCCACACAGATTCAACAATTATGTCACTTTCTATATCTACATCTTTTCCTTCTTCAACGGATATCTCTCATCCGTTGACAAGTGGTTGTTCTTCAACGGATAAGCTTAACAGCAGTTATCCGTTGATACCATCAGTTTCCACTTCAACGGATATTCCCTATCCGTTGATGGTCTCTACACACTTAACAGAAACAATTCCAACTGTAGAGTACATGGCAACTATACAATCACTTTTAGGTTTGAGGGAAGGGAGTGATTTTTTGAGTGAGAGGCTGGGTTGCTCCCAGGCAAAAGGAGAGGTTGAGAGTCACCATATGCATGCTATTTCTTCCAGCATGGCAAAAGTGAGTGAGAGGAGTGCCACCTTAGAAGGTGAGGGTGAGGGTGTGAGGGTGTGTGTGAGCCAGGGGGAGCCCCTGATGCAAGAACAGAGAGAAATTGAGAGAAAGGCAGGTACAGAAGCTATAAGGGTGGATCCAGCCATTGCTAGTGAGTTAATGAAAGTGGATGATGCAGATAAGGACAGACAATTTCAGCAACATTACAAAGCTGTCATTGATAACATTTCCTTGGATGCTGACACTTTTACTCACCCTATTTCAGCCTTTCAATTTTTGGCTGCTCAGGGCAATGTGGAGGCAGAACAGACACTACACATTGTACACACTTCAGAATCTCTTCTCAAAGACAAAGCTGCTGTCAACAGGCTGCCTTCTCAAGCTGGTGAGCCATCTGAAGAATTTGGAGTAAATTCTAATGATGATGACTCTAATTCTTTGAATGAGAGCATGAACTTAGGGGGAGTAGAAGGCCCAAGTTCTGCTCCTGCTCTTCCTGAATGGGCACTGGCCAAATCACCAACACCAGGAGAATTTGGTGTCACTTTGGTCAGACAAGTCATGACAATTCAGAAGGCCTTTCAGGAGACTCAAGATGCTGGTACCAAGGTAATTCTTCAAGCTCATCTGGAATCTCTGCATCTCTTGCAGTTGCAGCATTACCAGCAAAATCTAAGTGTGGATGAGCTCAAGCAGGACATTGCTGATCTGAAATCCTATAATGCTGAGAAATTGGATTCAGTTATACCCTATGGTACTATGCAAGATTTGTTGGGGAGACTGAGGAAAGCATCTGATGCTGACAAGAGGCTGGCCAGATTGGAAGATAGGGTTCAAATCATTGAAGACTCTATGGTCACCATTCTTCACGATCAACAAACTCAAACAAATCTACTGATGCAGCTGGCAAAAGCACAAGGCTTGACCCCTACCCTTGATGATAACAAAAAGGGGGAGAATAAAGGGGAAGGGGAAGGAGAGCCATCTACAACAACAACAGTTCAGATTTCTCAAGTGCTAGTTCCTGTCATCACAACTTCTCCACCAATTCAAGTCAAAGGAAAGCTAGATGGAATTGATCTAATCTAGATAGCAGCAGCTGAATTGCAAGTCAAAGAGCAAAGGAAGAAGATTGATGAAAAGATGCAACTAATATTTGGTTCTACAACTTCTCAATCACAATCTGTGAAGCATAGCACAAAAGTGGAATCAATTATTATGGAACTCAAGCCAGTAAGGAGGCATAAGGATGGAGAAACTTCTTTCAAAGATCTGCAACCTATGGTTCTCAAGCCCAACAACAGCTTCAACAAGGACTCTACAAAGAACCCTATAAGCCTTGCTCAAATGAAAGGAGTGGATTTTCCTCTTCCAAAGCCTGATGAAGACAAGCTTTTGGGTAGAAGTATCATAAAGCTCAAAGAGAACATGGATGAGGCTGTAAGGAGGAACAAGGCTGTTATCTTTAGAGAGGGAAAGAGCATCTATGTGATGCAAGGACATCCCAAATTCTCAATAGCCAAGAGGGAAGAAACCAAGAGGTTGAAGGAAGAAGCCAAACAGCTAAAGGCTAACAAAAGAGCACAAGCAAAGCTTGAAGAACAGCTAAAGTTAAGTCAGGCTGAAGAACAGAAAGAAACTGAAGACAAAGGTGAAGATAGAGCTCTGGGGGACATGGTTGGTACAGAGATGGAGGAAAGAAGTAAGGAAGAATGGCAGAAAGGGAATAGAAAGAAAGTCAATGCAAAGAGAAAGATGGTAGATGAGACTGAAGAAAACCAATCAATATCCAAACCACTACCCTCTATTCCTGAACCCATTGTACCTGACCCCTTCATAAACATTCATGGTGAAACAATCATTCCCAAAGAGGAACCAATTGATTGGGACACCATCAAATTTCCCACCTTCCTAACCTCTTTTACACCACCAAAGAAGCAGAAAAGAAGAACTAAATCAACACCCTCTAAAGCCTCAATCAAATTCACACAGAAGCCTAAGCCTAAACCTCAAACCTCTAAAGATGATTATGTTCACATCTGTGACATAAAAGAATTTTCAGACATTGAACTCTATCTAGAAGAGCTGGAGGATGTAAGGGGAATAGCTGCCTACAGACAGCTACCAGAAAGACTAGTGTTCAAATACAAAGGAGCTGGGGAAAGAACATGGCCTCTTCACAGAATTCTGAATGAAGGCTACTCTACCTTAATTAGAGTCTACTCAGCCATACAAAAGGATTCTGGCTTTACCAGGACTGCCAGGACTGAGATTCTCAACAAGATTGCCAACATAAGGAAAACTTGGAGGGAGCCCAATGCCTTGCCTAGAACTTTACTCATTCAAGAGAGAGGTATCACAATTCACAAATCACCTCATTGGTTGATGGAGTTCAGAGACAACAAAGGAGTCAGAAGATTTTTCAGAATTGAAGATCAGCTAAAGATTGCCAGTAATGAAACTCTCAAGGATATGCAGTCTAAGTTAGATATCAATGAAGAAGATGAAGCTGAATTCTACAGACAACTTCAACTTCAAATAGAGGAGAATGACAGGAGGCTAGGAAAGAAAACCAGGGATCAAAGGAAAAGAAAGTAATTTGCTCAGGCTAAAGGAGCACCCTTGGAAACAAAGTATTTCTTCAATTTCATCTTAGCATATACACTTTTGTAGCACTTTTGAATTTCTGCTTTGTTACAGTTTATATATTTGTTAAGTGTTTTGTTATCATCAAGCTGAACCCAAATTTATGCCTACAGTTCTAGTAGACATAAATAGGGGGAGATTGTTAGGAATATGTGTATTAGTTTGATGATAAGTTAAGCAAAACACTTAAGTAGAAATCTAGTGTTTGTAGCCTCAACGAATATGACCATCTTGGCTATCCGTTGAAGGAGTAGCCTTACTTAGCAATAAGTTTGGTATTGTAGCACATTTCACTCTCTGGTTTCAAGCTGTAATTCTTAGATGTTGTTAGGAAATAATCAGTCATGTTGACTACTAATGGATGTACAAATAGGAGGGCCAATTGTAAATATTTCATGCCTTGTAATTTTGTATAAGTGAAGAAGTGTCAACGAATATTGAAGACCTTCAACGGATAAGAAACAAAGCTTCAACGGATGTCTCTAATGCTTCAACGGATAATATCCATCAACGGATAAGTGCTTCAACGGATAAAGCTTCAACTGCTAGAGCATCAACGGATAAAGCAATCAATGGATGAAAGCTTCAACGGATGCTCAGTCTCATAGCAGTTGATAGTGACAGTTAACAAAGCTGACAGAGGCACATGGATTGACAGAGATGTGGTAGCCTATTTCAGGAACAACAGAAAAAGCAGCCGTTTTTAGTCTGGTTCAAAATGGAAAGTCAACAGATAATTCCATATTACACTGGATAAAAATGGAATAGAAATAAGTGGAGAACTATTGTCTTATTGTACTTTATCTTTGTCTTCACTTGTAAACTTGGTGATATATAAACCAAGTAGTAGCTAATAATTAGATGTGAATTTTTCCTGAGCTGTTTAGAAATATCAAGAGAGAAAATCATCTAGTTTGTACTAGGAAGCAGCTGTGATTTAATTTTGAATCACAGATTTTCTGAAATAACACATCTCTGGTGGAACAACAAATCCACCAGAAAAGTTTTTAAGTTCTTTGTGTTCATTACATTTGTGTTTGAATATATATCTGTCTGCATCAGCTCCAAGCAATTCACACACATTTGATCACTCAAACACTTAGCCTTACAAACTGCTCAAAACTTGAAAAAGTTTTGAGATTTACATTCAACCCCCCTTCTCTAAATCTCATTGTTAGTCCACTGGGAATAACAACCTCCCCCAGAGGTACCAGGTTTTGCAGATTATTTTACATATTTTGAGCCAGAGATACCAGATTTTCCACCATTAGAGTTTTCGATGTTCGATATTCCTGACATGGTTGATCTTCCGCAGTGGGAGGATTTAGAGCCTCAGATTCCTATGCCACTAGTTGAGATTCCAGAGATGCCACAGATGGAGCCAGAGGCAGAGCCGCCAGTGTATGCACCTATGGAGCAGCCTGTCTTATTCCGTGCCCCATTATCCATTTGTGCACCTGTTCCTGGAGTTTATCAGTTTTCTCAGCCAGGGTTTATGGATGAGATAGTGGTAGATGGATCATTACCTTCCCGAGGTTCTAGCACGGATCTTCGTGAGCATCATACAGTGACTTATCAGCGCTTTCAGGCGGAGAGAAATGAGAGGATTCGATGGCAGAACCAGTACAGAGAGATCCTTGGATTGTATGAGACGCAGATAGATGGTCCTGTCAGAGCATTACGATCTATTTATATACTCTGAGAGAGGCTACATCAGATTCACCAGATTAGTTCTCAGCAGCTTATGGATTTGAGACAGCAGGATCTTAGTGCGGAGACAGCATATCGTAGAGCATTGGGACTTACCGAGGCAGTGCTAGAGGCATTGCAGGAGGAGTTGAGCCACGTGCCATCAGGATTTTGAGACTAGCAAATCGAGGAGTGTTGTATCATGTACATTTTGTAGATAGAGGCAGCATAGTATTGTATGACTAGTTTGTGTGAGTGTATCTACTGACTTTGACTAATAGTAGTAGCAGTACGACTGTTATATCATAGGTTTTTCTATCAAGCACTGACACCTGCAGCTGGTGTTCTACCTATACATATATGAGATGGTCTTTTGCACGTTTTCTTTATTTTATTTCCAGTCGTTTAAGCATTTACATTTATTTCATTACCATTGCATATTTACAAATGTTGTTTTATTTATGATCATGTTGTACCCTTATGTTTTCAAAAAAAAAAAATTTAAGTATTAAAAAAAAAAAATTTATTGACACATTATACTGTTTTATTTATTTATCTATTTAATAAGCTGTTTTATTTTTCCAAATCAACTGTTTTAATACATGTTTAATATACTGTTATTAAAGAAGACCCATTGTTTATTTACCAGAAAGATTGCACCTAAAAGAAAAGCACAACCCGACTCATCAAATGGAAACACCGAGGGCCAAAACAATAATAACCAGATGGATCAGATGTTTAATCTCATGCAACAGCAGATGTTGATGATGCAACAACAAATGCAGCAGCAACAACAGCAGTTCCAGCAACAGATGTTACAGCAAGCCGCTCATCCAGGACATCAAGTTCCACCAGCAGCACCTACGGTCACTTTCAAGCAATTTCAGTCGGTAAAGCCTCCGGAATTTATGGGTTCCACGGATCCTACAAAGGCGAGAGCTTGGCTGAAAGAGATAGAAAAGTCTTTTTCGTTGGTGAAGGTTGAGGAAGAACAGAAGACGGATTTTGCTAGCTACTTTCTGAAAGGCGAAGCCAATTACTGGTGGGAATCGAAGAAAGCTTTGGAAGGAGAAGGTGTGGTGCCCTGGGATAGATTCACTGATCTTTTCTTGGAGAAATATTTTCCTCGTTTTATGAAGAACCAGATGGAGATCAAGTTCCTAGAGCTGAAGCAAGACAACTTATCAGTGGCGGATTACGAGACCAAGTTCACTGAATTGACTAGGTTTGTTCCAGAGCAAGTGGATACGGATGAGAAGCGGGCCAAGAGATTCTAACAAGGACTGAAACCATGGATTCGTAGCAGAGTAGCTGTGTTTGAATACGACTGTTGTTCAGAAGGCTATGATTATTGAAGGTGAAAGTGAAGCAGCTCAGAAAGAGAAAGGACCGGGAAATTTTCAGAATCGTTTTAACAAATTTTTCAGAATCGTTTCAGAATCCGGGTTGTCACGAGTTCCATTTCCCTTAATAACACCCAATCTTAATAAAAAATCAACTACTCTGTACTGTGACCCCACAATAAACACACACACCACAAGTTATAGTCTCAGAGATGAATACCCAAAAATAACACAAGTCCTTATATTCCACAATTATAAACTGTTACACCTTAAAAGAGTTCTGAATAAATTTACATATTCCTTGCCATTATTACAATTCATATTAAACATAAGTCTATTTCATCAATAGTTGAAAACCTAGCCTATTGGTAGCTCCTACCTCAGCTACGGCGGCATCAATGCTTCCAGAAGACTGCGGAACATTTTCTAACCGCTTGCGAATCGGGAGCTTGGTCCTGTTCATCTTTTCTATCTGTTGTTGTGTGATGAAAGAAGAAAGCAAGGGTGAGCAGCAAGCCCACCAAACTAATATGTATAATGATTAACAATATATGAGTCTTCTCATAGTACTCATGAAAGTCTTGGTCAAAAGAAATGAACCAAGTTTGATATCTTAATGCGATGAAGTCGCAAAATATTCAGTATATATACATATATACTTTTCACAATCTTTGAAATCCTCTGACATGTATAATATACACAGAGTTCCAGTTTATAACTATATAAAAATATCGTTGCAAGGTGATCTCATATATCTAACCTTGTCTCAACGTTTTTCTGAAAATCTTTGACATGCACAAGATAATCATTTACTAGATATAAGTTTAAAAGTTGAAGTTACAAGATACTCCAATATACTTATATCCGAATACTACTTGAACTACCACCGTTCAAGTTATAATCAGTTTCAAAAGTTCATCACCCAGATGAGACTACAAGATAAGACTTGAATAGATTCAATCCTTGAAATATTATTGTAAATAATGAAGTTACGAGATGCTTCATTAAGTCCCGATATATAAATATATTCATATATATCTCCCATACATTTCCTAAAAACCTATGTCCTGTAAAGTATGAACAAAATTGCAATATTCAATAAATTTGGAAAGGAAAGAATTTTGGCATAAACCCGATATCTTACTGATCAGACAAAGAAACCAATAAGTAACCTTTTCTACTAGTAGATGGATGAATCCCCCACCGGTCATCACCCTGGCCACATAAGGACCTTGTGCTGGACCGTCACCCGGCTTCATACGCGTTGATGGACTGCCACCCAGCCACTTACACTTTGATAGACCGTACCCCGGCTTGTCGCTTATGCCGACTCAATTAGATGGACTTACTTCCCGAACGTTGGGTAAGTAATCAATTCATTTATCAAAACGGCAACCTTGTTGTGAATATAAAATACACCACAGAGCCGGATCCCTCAGGTTTTGAGCGAGTATTTAAATCCCCTTTAAAAGGAAGATCATAAATATAAAAATGAGTTTTGGGATCCGCTCTAACTTTTAAAAATTATTTTGAAGACTCGAAAACACTTTAAAGAGTGTTTGGAGTAATGTTGATTTAATGAAGTAAATCAGTCCCAATATATTAGAAAATATTTGAATATTATTATTTAAATAATATTCCCATAAAGAATAATTTTTATAAAAAAATAATATTCGAAGTAGAAGTTTTAAAACTCATACTTGAAATGGATATTAAATAACCAAAGATATACTTATACGAAAGTACTATCTTTATTTGAATAATCGAAAATAAGTTTGATTATTGAAATATGATTCTTTAATAAAATAAAGAATATTATTAAATAATAAGCGGAGTCATAATAACTCGAATGAATATTATAAATAATATTTATTAAATAAAATAAAGTGAGTCATACATCCTCAAATGAATATTCAATTAATAATCATTAAATATAATAAACAGAGTCATAAGTCCTCGAATGAATATTCAAATAATATTCATTAATTAATATAAAGTTATCGAATAAACCTTATTCGATTAATAGTTTTTAAAACAATTCATATATATATATATATTATACTCGGGAGCCTCGCCTCCCTTAGTATATACTATACTAAGGGTAAACTCAAATACCGCTTATCTCTAGCATAGGTATTATGCAACTATAAGCATTTGAACCAACAGATATATAAATCAAGAATATGAAACATGCATGCATATATACCATATCACATGCTACAATATATCGCAAGAATTTGCTAATAACAAATATGCATTTATCGCAAGATCATGCATATACACATATACATCACAACAACAGTTATACGGGTAGAAAACTTGCCTGAGCGACTGGGGGTTACAAATGGCTCGGGACGAGTCTGGTAACCTATAAACAACATGTGAGTTGGAATTAAACCAAAGTCACTTGTAAATCTATACTTTAACCAAATTAGACTCTAACGCTCGCTTTGCGCTTACTGATTCTCTTAAGTCACTCGAGTACCCTCGGCTCCACCATTTTTAATAATTTAACCATTACGAGTTTTAAGGTGATTCTTTCGCGAGTGTCTTAACAACTGCCTAACACACTCTACATAAATGTTTCATACTCCAATTAGCCCTTTTTGGTCTTTAACATATGTTTCAAAGTAAGGCGAGGGGTAAGGGTTCGTTCGCGAAATGTCGTTACTTAAAACGGTCGTTTCTCCTAAACCGTACATCGGAATCAAACGAACCACATATCAAAACGAAGCTCGTAACATGAACTATCTAAAAATGGAAATGGTCAAAACCTAGCAGGGAGTTCTAGTGTCCTAATGTTATGAACAAAAGCAGTCTAAAGTAAATCGGACATTACGACGGCTATGTTACGCGATTTCCCAAATTTAACCCAATCCAAATCAGTCACCAATCAATCCCAATTCATTCATACAACCAACATCCATCCAAAACACACTACAACAGTCCCAACACCTCAAGTTCTTCCAATTTATGTTATTTTCATCATGAACTTAAACTATACTTAATTCCTTTAACAAATCAACAAGATTCAACATTCATACCACTACCACTCCAACCCAAACTCTAAACAAACAAGCTTCATGCTTCACATATACTATATTACTCATAACCATTCCTAAATACGCAAAACTAAAGCTAGGGTTTGGAGTTTATACCTTCTTGAAGCTTCTTAACACAACACAAGAGCTTTGAATGCCTAAAGAACCTTGATCCTTGCTTGTATAACCTTAAACTTTCATAAAAATTCAAGAAACTAAAGTTATTTCTTTGAAAGTTACTATTCACCATCTTCTTCCTTGAATTATTGGAAGTGATTGTGAAGGAATTTGAAGCTTAAACTCATGGAATAGCTATATCTATGCATAAGGAGTACTAGATAATTATCTTACCAATTAAGGAAGCTTGGAACTTGAATTTTGAAATTCTTCTTCTTGAAAATGGGGAAAAGCCGAGAGCAAGCTTGGAAGAAAGAGATGATTTTGTGTTTTTACTTTGATTTGTTTTTGGTTGGTTGTTTTTGTTTAGATTTTGGTTAATTACCTTAATAACCTTGAACTTTGTGTGGTTATCATTCATCTACACCTCCTTCCCTCCTATGTCATGCTTATGTCACTTTGTGATGTCATCATCCCTTACTTGCCCTCTTCTTATTGGTTGGATGACCTCATCATCCCTAACCTCTTTGATTAACCTCCTAATTGTTTGCCTAATGACCGCTGATCTGTTATACGGTTCGCTTAACTTTCATTTTCGTTTATCGTTTGAGGGATCATACCCGGGATCTTATTACTTAGGTTCCCTTAACCTTTCTCAATACATTATATTCCTTTTTATGATCCTCTAATAAAATCCTTGAATTTAAATCCTTTTTATCCTGTTACCTTATACTCAATTCTTTTGATATCTGGTGGATTTTCCGAAAAAATCAAAAGGTTCAAATTTGGATTCTGACGATCTTTACATACACTTATATACCATATAGAGTACTAATAAAATCTCAGAATATCCATAACAGAACCCCTACATAGTGTGGCATGAAAAGTTTTCTCATTCAGCATAATCTGCAAAATCACTATTCATAAGGGTTTCAAAAATTTCCAAAAATTGGGGTTATTACAGTCTCCCCTCCTTAAAAGGATTCCGTCCCGGAATCAGATAGAAAATGAATAGGGATACTCTCTTAGCATTGCACTTTCTAACTCTCGAGTAAATTTTCCCACATTGTGGTCCTACCACCAAACTCTGCCTAGTTTGATAACCCTTCTCCTAAGCACTTGTTCATTTTCACTCTATAACCCTTCCTGGTTGCTCCATATAGGTTACGTCGGGTTGCATGTCTATGCGCTCATATGCCCCTATTTATCTGGCATTCAAATTACACTTCCTTAACATTGATATGTGGAACACATTATGAACTTGCTACATGTTCAGGGGTAGGGCTAGCTCATATGCTAACTTCCCAATATGTTTTAGTATATCCAAGGGTCCGACAAATTGTTGACATAGCTTTCTTTTCTTTCCGAATCTCATCAATCCTTTTCAAGGGTTTCCAAGGGGATACCTTTAAGAATGCTAGGTCCCCTACTTCCTATTCTTTGTCCTTTCTTGTCAAATCAACATACTTCTTATGTCCATCTTGGGCTACTACCAGCCGTCCTCTGATTAGATCTATTATATCCTTGGTCCTTTGGACTATTGCGGGTCCGAGCATCTTGCGCTCTACAACTTCATCCTAACATAAGGGAGATCGACATTGTATTCCCTCAAGGATCTCATAAGGCGATATCTCGATACCTGACATACAATCTATTGTCGTGAGAAAACTCAATCCGCGTTATGTGATCATTCCAAATTCTTTCAAGTCTATTGCACAGACTCTCATCATAGCTTCTAGCATTATAGATTTTGCTTCTCAGTACTCATTCTTTTCTAATTCGTAAGTGCTACTACCTTCCGTTCCTAATATTATACTGGTTATACTTTTGCTCGTTAGCGTATGATAACCTTTTAATAACCACGTCAACCTTAGTATCACGAACGTGTTAGATTCAGAATACCACCATACTTGGTACCACTTCATCTCTAGCTGCCTCCATCTTCAAAAGCTTGGTCCTTCATATAGAAGTAAAAGAATTTATTGAGAGATCACTATGATCATGAACACTTGTTACATTGCATAGTTAGTACAGAAGGTGGCCAGCCTTTAGTACTTGACAAGCAATTAAACAACATGTGGTATCCTACTAGGCTTCTATCACACAGATAGATAGTCATTCGGCAATACCTCCCCTTCTGGAAGGGTTGTTCTTCTCAATGAAAAGAAGAGAAAAGAACGAACTGAAGAGAATTGTATATTCGTAAAAATTTTATTGCCATAAAATATCTGGCTTGGAATCTACCTCTAAACTATAGAGGTTTGTCATAGGAGAACAAAACATATACGTATATATATCAACATCAAGTATTATAGCATCGTATTTTACGTGTCTGAATATTTACTATTCCGTCCATCATTTTATGGACCCATGCTCTTGCTCGAGCTTATAAACAATCACCTTTGAAACTCCCTCGACATCGAAAATCGAATCTAGGATTTCATTTTAGACGTCATCGTTACTAGAATTCTATGCTTGCACCGCAACCTTCCTCGTATAGTAATACGACTCTCTATTGATAAGAAGGAATAAGTATATCATAGGTAAATAATCGACTTAATTAGTCTATCAATGATAACTTATACACTACCACGACCCGATTAGTGGTACTCAATCTCAACATCCACTCCAATACAACTCTCACGGTTGTAATTAGCTCATTACTTGCAGAATCATTGCTGCATTACTATGGTCCACCACTGACCTACTGTCGTCATTCACTTTCCATGAAATCTTAATATCTTACCATACGGAGTCCATACATGTCCTATAGAATACTTCTAAGGAGTTAACATAATCACCAATCATAATTCATGAAGAACACTCCAAACTCTAACGTACTTTCATGACATGAAGTAGATAAAATTGCAGAAGAGCTTCAGTCAAAGCAACGATAGCAGGTTAATACCATTCTTAATCGTATGCCTTAAATAGAAGACTTAACTCAAGGGTTCGTCTAGTCCTTTTTGAAACATGGTCCTGGCTTATCTCAAGATACTATCTTCTGAGATAGATAGCCCGCTCATGGCGATTACACGAATTAAACCTTTACCAACTACTATTACGGTTGGGTATTGCACAATCATCAGAAGGAATGTCAATCTTCCAAACCATAATACAACCTTCATAGCTTTAACCATCATCACTGTATTCCTTTGGGACAAGCGCCTATAATTATCTTCTTACCTTTAAAGTGTCGGCCACCTCTTTGGCCTTTCCTGATAGTAAAATTTCCTTACAGTCAATGTCATTTTAACCACCTCCAAATAAATTTTCTACCTCATTTCAATCACAGCTTATGTGAAGATGTTTTCCTTAAATCTAATGAGTAAAAAAAATCACCATTTTTCCATAAGTTATTGCCTCAGTCTTTAGAGGTTAATCACTGTCACGACTGACTCTCAATCATACTTAGAACATCTTTTATCTTAAGTCCTAATTGCCCTGAACAATTTCGACCATTACTGGTTCGATCCATACTTTCTCGTGGTTTAACACGTGCCCCACTTGGCATCATTATAATTACGTCATATTTCCTTTATCAACATGTCTATTCTTGTGAACCTTGATTATTACCTTTCTCCTTGTAAAACCTCTAAGGTTATCCTTGAATCATTCCTCCTGTATTCCCTAGATACAGGGCATATCAAGATACCATTTATTAATACCAGAATCATTGTCTATATACCTCTGAAAATTTCTCCACTGATTCTTAAAGGTTGTTATTACCTTAATCCTTTCCAATTCATACTGTCAAAACTCATACTATCCCTATTAAGGGTGAAATGCCAACCTTTATGCATTCCCCTAAGATTCATTTTAAGTTACCGATGTTCTATCCTTAATTCCACCTTTACAAAGGTACATGCATCCTTCCATGGATAAATCAATTCATATATCCCTGATAAGGGTGTCTTATTCAATCATTCCCACCTCGATAGTATATGCCTAATTTCACAATAACATCTGTATTCAAAATGAGGTCAATCAATTATGGCCTCCAAAAGATAACAACGGTTATCCGCTTTTCTATCCTAATTTGGTAATGACAACAGGGATGTTCTAGAAGATATTGGTCGTGTTCAACGTGAACTTCTTCTTAATAATTCCATATTTACTTTTGTTGTTTATCTCAACAGTCATCTTAATGTTGGGATATCTTTCATACCCGGCGTCTCCCTTTCTGGGTATCATGTCACCGATCTTACACTTCACATTCTTGAAGGTCCTTCCTTCATCCAATTTTCCTAATTCTTACTTTCTTGTCTCCTCAGTCTATCCGTGTCTCATTATTTATCCTTCGAACTATCTCAAGGTTTCCTTGAATCCTCCCAACTTACAGGGGATAAAATATATGTATCTCTTATACCTTCAACCATCAATTTAACTCATGGTGAATCACCTTCATCCTGACGATTACATACTTTTCTATTTCTATTACTACGAGTCTTTAGGGTTTCCTCATACCCAACTCCCTTATCATTCCTCAAACTCTATTGCCTTTATATTCCTTTCCACTTCAGTTTCTTTTTATTTTCCTTTCTCTTATCATTATTTCATGAACCAACACAACATAAGCATTGATTTCATACATCCCGTCATTCTGGATTCGTATCCTCAGAACGAATCTTGATAACTTTTACAACTTAGATTCATAATTCATCATACTCGTCTGCCTTTGTTCTGGCTCTAAAGCTTTTACACTATTTCCATAACCTTGGGAAGTACTTTCCTGAAAACAATTGAATGAACTTAAATCAGTTTATTATAATCTCTTGCTCCGTGCCTTCCTTGGCCTTTCACCAGCGGGTGGCCTCTCTCTTAGGAGGGTAAGTGACAAAATAGTCTTTTGTGATTCGTCAATCATTTAGAATCTCAAATGATTCCTATATTTCCTTTAGCCAGGCTCTTGCCTCGACTGGGTCAACCTGTTCCTTGGAACTCTGAGAGCTTAGTGATTTAAAGGTCATGGAAGAATTTCCTACCGCATTGTTTCCTCAAGGTGGTGGTTGGGGATAATAGCCTAAGTTCTTTTCAGACAGGTCCATGAATTGCCGTATAGGAGTACCGTCTCGGGTCTCCTTTCCTTACTCAACTTTCTGTTTCCTTAGTATGAAATGTTTCATCCTTCTCCCATACTTGGGGTTATCTTATACGTTAAAATCCTTATTTTCCACTTCATTATGTTATGGGTTCCTTCTATCTTGGTTGCGACCTCCCTGATTATCACATTCAAGGTTTGCCCCTAATCTTATTCCTTGTGGGGGCATATTACTTGGAAAAAATTTTGAGAATCTCTGGATATTTGTCTTACTTACTTTGCTTAAGTCTTTCCCTCGTTCAGTCCTTGCACGATTGCAAATTATGAATTCTCAAGTTCGATAAACTTCATGACACTCTCTTAAGTGTTAATAGAGCAATTAACAATGTGATCTTATCACAAACAAACTGATCTGAACTAAAATTAAAGAATATATACTGAATATATACATAACCATTTGTTCGAGGGTACAACAACTGAACACATTAAAGAGAATTACATCATTTGATCTGATCGCTTCTATCCCAAAAGTACTACCATAGATAATCATCTAGTCATTAAAACTAATCATCCATAACTTAGGCTAATCCTCCAAAAGCGGTGCTGCATGAAATTCTTGTCAGATTGCTCAGAATCTGCACACTATTATGGATCAAGAAATGCGGGCACGCACAACATCCCTAACCTGCTCCATTAAAGCGGTGATGAGGTCCAAGATAATTGCAAGTAGAGCTGGATCAATCTGACCCTCAGGATGGCCTCTAGCTGTAACACGGGTGGTAGCCTCAATCCTGTCCATGCTATGAGCTAATCCTGCCGGAAGTACCCCGCCCTCAATTCTTGGTGCAGTAAGTCGATCCAACAGATCACTCCTAACATTACGGGCCTCAGACAGGCCACCCAGGGTCATTTGATAATCAGCGATAAGAGAAGCCTGAGTGGTAGCATCTAGCAGTCCCTGGGGTGCAGGGGGCGCAGACCCAGGAGATCCAAACGGATAACCAAGCACGGTATCAGGTGACAATGGTGCAGGAGATAAAGGTGGAATTTCCTCAGTAGGTGCTGGGCTCTGTACCGGGGATGGAACATGAATTGGTGGAACCTCATGTATGTCTACAGGAACCTCTGGAAGAGGGTCTGATACTGGTATAATTGGTGTCATGGAAGGCCCTACTCCTTCTGCCCTCATTAACCTTTGTGCCCTTGGTAACTCTTCATCCTCTAGTGCCACCCTCACGGCCATTCTTGCTCTGGTAGTCGCCCTGACTACGGTCATCAATTCCTCAACGGTCCTCTCTTCATTCTCATCAGGATCCTCCATGAGATCCTCCTCAGCCACAATCCTTTCCGGAATAACGTCCTCAACCGCAACATTCTCAATATGAATCTCATCCGGTCTTTCATTAGGGTACTCTATCGGATTCACAATTTGATCTCCAACTTGTAATAAAACATCCTCATGCTGATGCTCCTGAACCTCAGGGTTCGGTGCCCCGCTGCCCTATATGAGAACGAACTGTGTTACTCTCACGATATTTATAAGGGTTCCTGTAAGGGTTTTAACTGTCAGTACTACGTTAGGTAGCCCGACTATGAACTTGGCAAGAGTTCTTATTATCTTAGTGAACTTATTATCTTAACGTCACATCATCTCTGAGGTTTATAACGCTTGGCTCTGATACCACTTCTGTAACACCCCCAAATCCGGGGTCGGGGATCCGGGTTGTCACGAGTTCCATTTCCCTTAATAACACCCAATCTTAATAAACAATCAACTACTCTGTACTGTGACCCCACAATAAACACACACACCACAAGTTATAGTCTCAGAGATGAATACCCAAAAATAACACAAGTCCTTATATTCCACAATTATAAACCGTTACACCTTAAAAGAGTTCTGAATAAATTTACATATTCCTTGCCATTATTACAATTCATATTATACATAAGTCTGGTTCATCAATGCTTCCAAAAGACTGCGGAACATTTTCTCACCGCTTGCGAATCGGGAGCTTGGTCCTGTTCATCTTTTCTATCTGTTGTTGTCTGATGAAAGAAGAAAGCAAGGGTGAGCAGCAAGCCCACCAAAATAATATGTATAATGATTAACAATATATGAGTCTTCTCATAGTACTCATGAAAGTCTTGGTCAAAAGAAATGAACCAAGTTTGATATCTTAATGCGATGAAGTCGAAAAATATTCAGTATATATAAATATATACTTTTCACAATCTTTGAAATCCTCTGACATGTATAATATACACAAAGTTCCAGTTTATAACTGTATAAAAATATTGTTGCAAGGTGATCTCATATATCTAACCTTGTCTCAACGTTTTTCCGAAAATCTTTGACATGCACAAGATAATCATTTACTAGATATAAGTTTAAAAGATGAAGTTACAAGATACTCCAATATACTTATATCCGAATACTACTTGAACTACCACCGTTCAAGTTATAATCAGTTTCAAAAGTTCATCACCCAGATGAGACTACAAGATAAGACTTGAATAGATTCAATCCTTGAAATATCATTATAAATAATGAAGTTACGAGATGCTTCATTAAGTCCCGATATATAAATATATTCATATATATCTCCCATACATTTCCTGAAAACCTCTGTCATGTAAAGTATGAACAGAGTTGCAAGATTCAATAAATTTGGAAAGGAAAGAATTTTGGCATAAACCCGATATCTTGCCGATCAGGCAAAGATACCAATAAGTAACCTTTTCTACTAGTAGATGGATGAATCCCCCACCGGTCATCACCCTGGCCACATAAGGACCTTGTGCTGGACCGCCACCCGGCCTCATACGCGTTGATGGACTGCCACCCAGCCACTTACACTTTGATAGACCGTACCCCGGCCTGTCGCTTATGCCGACTCAATTAGATGGACTTACTTCCCGAACGTTGGGTAAGTAATTAATTCATTTATCAAAACAGCAACCTTGTTGTGAATATAAAATACACCACAGAGCCGGATCCCTCAGGTTTTGAGCGAGTATTTAAATCCCCTTTAAAAGGAAGATCTTAAATATAAAAATGAGTTTTGGGATCCGCTCTAACTTTTAAAAATTATTTTGAAGACTCGAAAACACTTTAAAGAGTGTTTGGAGTAATGCTGATTTAATGAAGTAAATCAGTCCCAATATATTAGAAAATATCTGAATATTATTATTTAAATAATATTCCCATAAAGAATAATTTTTATAAAAAAAAATAATATTCGAAGTAGAAGTTTTAAAACTCATACTTGAAATGGATATTAAATAACCAAAGATATACTTATACGAAAGTACTATCTTTATTTGAATAATCGAAAATAAGTTTGATTATTGAAACATTATTCTTTAATAAAATAAAGAATATTATTAAATAATAAGCGGAGTCATAATACCTCGAATGAATATTATAAATAATATTCATTAAATAAAATAAAATGAGTCATACATCCTCAAATGAATATTCAATTAATAATCATTAAATATAATAAACAGAGTCATAAGTCCTCGAATGAATATTCAAATAATATTCATTAATTAATATAAAGTTATCGAATAAACCTTATTCGATTAATAGTTTTTAAAACTATTCATATATATATATATATATATATTATACTCGGGAGCCTCGCCTCCCGGTTTTAGAAAAAGTTCACCTTTTGATCCCCTATACTAAGGGTAAACTCAAATACCGCTTATCTCTAGCATAGGTATTATGCAACTATAAGCATTTGAACCAACAGATATATAAATCAAGAATATGAAACATGCATGCATATATACCATATCACATGCTACAATATATCGCAAGAATTTGCTAATAACAAATATGCATTTATCGCAAGATCATGCATATACACATATACATCACAACAACAGTTGTACGGGTAGAAAACTTGCCTGAGCGACTGGGGGTTACAAATGGCTCGGGACGAGTCTGGTAAACTATAAACAACATGTGAGTTGGAATTAAACTAAAGTCACTTGTAAATCTATACTTTAACCAAATTAGACTCTAACGCTCGCTTTGCGCTTACTGATTCTCTTAAGTCACTCGAGTACCCTCGGCTCCACCATTTTTAATAATTTAACCATTACGAGTTTTAAGGCGATTCTTTCACGAGTGTCTTACCAACTGCCTAACACACTCTACATAAATGTTTCATACTCCAATTATCCTTTTTGGTCTTTAACATATGTTTCAAAGTAAGGCGAGGGGTAAGGGTTCGTTCACGAAATGTCGTTACTTAAAACGGTCGTTTCTCTTAAACCGTACATCGGAATCAAACGAACCACATATCAAAACGAAGATCGTAACATGAACTATCTAAACATGGCAATGGTCAAAACCTAGAAGGGAGTTCTCGGGTCCTAATGTTATGAACAAAAGCAGTCTAAAGTAAATCAGACATTACGACGGCTATGTTTACGCGATTTCCCAAATTTAACCCAATCCAAATCAGTCACCAATTAATCCCAATTCATTCATACAACCAACATCCATCCAAAACACACTACAACAGTCCCAACACCTCAAGTTCTTCCAATTTATGTTATTTTCATCATGAACTTAAACTATACTTAATTCCTTTAACAAATCAACAAGATTCAACATTCATACCACTACCACTCCAACCCAAACTCTAAACAAACAAGCTTCATGCTTCACATATACTATATTACTCATAACCATTCCTAAATACTCAAAACTAAAGCTAGGGTTTGGAGTTTATACCTTCTTGAAGCTTCTTAACACAACACAAGAGCTTTGAATGCCTAAAGAACCTTGATCCTTGCTTGTATAACCTTAAACTTTCATAAAAATTCATGAAACTAAAGTTATTTCTTTGAAAGTTACTATTCACCATCTTCTTCCTTGAATTATTGGAAGAGATTGTGAAGGAATTTGAAGCTTAATTTCATGGAATAGCTATATCTATGCATAAGGAGTACTAGATAATTATCTTACCAATTAAGGAAGCTTGGAACTTGAATTTTGAAATTCTTCTTCTTGAAAATGGGGAAAAGCCGAGAGCAAGCTTGGAAGAAAGAGATGATTTTGTGTTTTTGCTTTGATTTGTTTTTGGTTGGTTGTTTTTGTTTAGATTTCGGTTAATTACCTTAATAACCTTGAACTTTGTGTGGTTATCATTCATCCACACCTCCTTCCCTCCTATATCATGCGTATGTCACTTTGTGATGTCATCATCCCTTACTTGCCCTCTTCTTTTTGGTTGGATGACCTCATCATCCCTAACCTCTTTGATTAACCTCCTAATTGTTTGCCTAATGACCGCTGATCTGTTATACGGTTCGCTTAACTTTCATTTTCGTTTATCGTTTGAGGGATCATACCCAGGATCTTATTACTTAGGTTCCCTTAACCTTTCTCAATACATTATATTCCTTTTTATGATCCTCTAATAAAATCCTTGAATTTAAATCCTTTTTATCCTGGTACCTTATACTGAATTCTTTTGATATCTGGTGGATTTTCGGGAAAAATCAAAAGGTTCAAATTTGGATTCTGACGATCTTTACATACACTTATATACCATATAGAGTACTAATAAAATCTCAGAATATCCATAACAGAACCCCTACATAGTGTGGCATGAAAAGTTTTCTCATTCAGCATAATCTGCAAAATCACTATTCATAAGGGTTTCAAAAATTTCCAAAAATTGGGGTTATTACATTAGCGAATGATGATCAGGTTGCAGTAGATCGAGTATGCCCGAGTTCTGATATTGAGATAGGGAGATGTCATTTTTCAGTTGATTTGATACCTTTTAGGCTAGGTGAGTTTGATGTTATTTTAGGAATGGATTGGATATCTATTAATAATGCTCAGATTGATTGTGCAAATAAGAAAGTGAAATTGCAAACTGAAGAAAATGAAACGGTAATATTTGAAGGTGAGAAGCAAAAGCAGAAATTCTTAACAATAATGCAGATGAGAAGATTGCTACGCCAAGGATGTCAAGCTTATTTAGCCTATGTACGGGATACTGACAAGGGTAATCCGAAGATTGAAGATATTCCTGTAGTTTTTGAGTTTCTTGATGTTTTTCCAGATGAACTACCAGGACTTCCACCAGATCGAGAAATCGAGTTCACTATTGACTTGACGCCAGGGACTGAACCAATTTCGAAAGCTCCATATCGAATGGCACCTATTGAAATGAGGGAATTAGCAAAGCAGTTGCAAGAACTTCTCGACAAAGGAATCATAAGGCCAAGTGTATCCCCATGGGGCGCACCAGTATTGTTCGTGAAAAAGAAGGATGGTAGTATGCGACTGTGTATTGATTATCGTAAGCTGAACAAGTTAACTATCAAGAATAAATATCCTTTACCTCGCATCGATGATTTATTTGATCAACTAAAAGAAGCATGGTTTTCTTAAAATCGACTTACGATCAGGCTATCATCAGTTAAAGATCAAGGCCGAAGATATTCCAAAGACAGCGTTCAGAACGAGGTACGGACACTATGAATTTCTTGTGATGGATTTTGGATTGAGGAATGCACCTGTACCGTTTATGGATTTGATGAATCGAGTATTCAAGAAGTATCTGGATAAGTTTATCATTGTATTTATTGATGACATCTTGATATACTCAAAGATAGAAGAAGAACATGCAGCGCATTTAAGAACGACATTGGAGATATTACGAAAGGAGCAACTTTATGCAAAATTTTCAAAATGCGAATTTTGGTTGAAAGAAGTGCAGTTTCTAGGGCATATCATCAGTAGAGAAGGCATTCAAGTTGATCCAGCAAAGATTGAAGCTGTGTTGAATTGGGAAAGACCAAAGACGCCGACAGAAGTTCAAAGTTTCTTAGGATTGGCAGGATATTATCGAAGATTTGTCAAAGATTTTACGAAGATAGCAACGCCGCTGACCAAGTTAACTCGAAAAAGTGAAAAGTTCGAATGGGATGGTAAGTGTGAGGAAAGTTTTCAAGAGTTGAAGAATCGGTTGGTGACCGCACCAGTATTAGTACTGCCAGACGAGCAAGGAAATTTCGTCATATACAGTGACGCTTCGTATCGCGAGCTAGGATGTGTATTGATACAACACGGTAACGTCATTGCATATGCTTCGAGACAACTTAAACCTCATGAGCAGAAATATCCTACGCATGATCTGGAATTGACAGCAATTGTATTAGCATTGAAGCTTTGGAGACATTATTTGTACGGTGAAAAATGCGAAATCTACACGGATCATAAAAGTCTGAAGTATATCTTCACTCAAAAGGAACTGAACATGCGACAACGTCGATGGCTGGAATTGATTAAAGATTATGATGTTACAATCAGTTATCATCCAGGAAAAGAAAATGTTGTAGCGGATGCGTTGAGTAGAAAAGAAAGATTGAATTGGTTAACTTCATGTGAAGAATTGGTTAAGGAATTTGACAAATTGGAAATCGAGATTCGTATTCCCCATGAATCTGCAGGAACTATCTACGCTATGACTTTCCAACCAGGGTTGCTAGAAAAGATTCGCCGTTGTCAAGATGAACTGATGAGTCAAGACGATGACTTAACGGGAGAAGAGATTACAACTCAGAAAGATAATGAAGGAATTTTACGTTTTGCGTCAAGAATCTGGATCCCTAACGTGGCAGAATTAAAAGAAGAAATTATGCGAGATGCGCACAATTCGAAGTATTCCATTCATCCAGGAAGCACAAAAATGTATCGCGATTTAAAGGAAAACTTTTGGTGGCCGAATATGAAGAAGGAAATAGCAGAATGGGTGAGTAAATGCTACACATGCCAACGAGTTAAAGCAGAACATCAACGTCCGAGTGGGTTATTGCAACCATTAGACATTCCAGAATGGAAATGGGAACATCTGGCGATGGATTTCGTAGTGGGACTTCCAAGGACGAAAGCAAATCACGATGCAATTTGGGTTATTATTGATCGATTGACGAAATCAGCACATTTTCTTCCGATTAATGAAAGATTTTCACTGGACAAGTTAGTACACTTATATCTTAAAGAAATTGTGATGCGTCATGGAGTACCAGTATCGATTGTATCGGATCGAGATCCTCGTTTCAATTCAAGATTTTGGAAACAATTCCAAGAATGTCTAGGAATGAAGTTGAACATGAGTACAGCCTATCATCCGCAAACCGATGGTCAAAGTGAAAGGACAATCCAAACGATTGAAGACATGCTACGAGTTTGTGCGATCGATTTTGAAGGCAATTGGGATGAACATTTACCCCCAGTGGAAATTTCTTATAATAACAGCTATCATGCCAGTATTAGAATGCCACCGTATGAAGCACTATATGGGAGAAAATGCAGATTACCAGTGCATTGGGATGAAGTTGGAGAACGCAAGATTTTGGGTCCAGAATTAATTCGGCAGACAAAAGAAAAGATTGAACTTATTCAAAAACGAATCGAGGCAGCGCAAAACAGGAAAAGAAAATATGCAGACCAAGCAAGGAAGGATATGGATTATCAGGAAGGAGAACACGTATTGCTCAAAATATCGCCATGGAAAGGATTGACCAGATTTGGCAATAAAGGGAAATTGAAGCCACGATATGTTGGACCATTTGAAATTTTGAAGAAAATTGGGAAGGTTGCGTACAAGTTAGCTTTACCACCCCATATACAGCACATTCACAACGTATTTCATGTATCTATGCTTAAGAAGTACAATCCTGATACAAGGCATGTAATAGAGTATGAACCAGTAGAACTTCAGGCAGATTTGTCGTATGTAGAGCAGCCGATAAGGATTCTAGATCGGCAAGAGAGGGTATTAAGAAATAAGTCTGTGTCATTAGTGAGAGTCTTGTGGAGAAACCCAGTGGTTGAAGAATCAACCTGGGAGCTTGAGAGTGAAATGTTAGAAAAGTATCCTCAGTTATTTGCATAGTGTGATTCTGAGGACAGAATCCTGTTAAGGGGGGAGAATGTAACGACCGAGAAATTACGTTTGTATTACATTATAATAATGATAAATTATGTGTATTATTATGTGATTAAATGTGTTAAGTCATTAAACCCTAACTGCTATGTGTTATGTGTTGGCTGTTTTGATCCAAACGTGTTTTGGATATTTATTGAGCATTTTATTGTCAGTTATATATTTTATATCAAAACCCGTACAGCTCAAAACTATCTTTTAAAAGCCCGTATTTCAAACAAAATCATTGGCCCTATTTTATTTAAAATGCCCTATACTATATCGCTATTCTGAACCCTTAGACGTTTTACAAATTGACCTTTTTCGCGAAAAACGACTTTTCCGGACCCCTTCGGGTACCAAAAACCCCACAAAAATTTTATTTTTATTTTTATATGATCATGAAATTATCATATATCATTTTTTTGTATTTTTGTAATATTCACAATTTTTGGAAATTTTTAGCATTTATTTTGTATTTATTGGATATTTAAAAATTCAATATTAATACCCAAAAATTATAAAAATTGGGGCCAAATATTTTTATTAGGAGTGTAATTAGACCCTTAATTTTACTTAGGGGTATTATTTCATAAATATAAAAACCTGATTTACTATTAATTAAATCAGTTAATTATAATTAAAAATCAGAAAAATAAAAAGAAAATCAGAAAGGGAATTAGGGTTAGGGTTTGTGAAGAACAGAGCAGGAGGATCAAAGCTGATTTTCATTGTGATTCCGGAGTCCAAATCGAGCGTGTGAGTACTCGTTTTGAAGCTTATGATCTGTAGTTTTCGATTATGTAATTGTTTTTGATGTTTGATTGATTGAATTGAAATTTGTATTTTCGGGTTTAATTTCTTGAATTCGGGTTTGCAGTTCTGTCAATTGTTTGATGATTCTGTTAGCATAGACGTTTAGATCGTCGGATAGGGAGTCGATTGGTACCGGTTTCGCGTTTGTTGGCTTCCGTTTCGTGCTCGCCGGAGAACGACGCCGCCGCCGTGTTCTTCGTGTTTCCGGCCACGTTTCGACGAGAGGAGGACGAGGGAAGGAGGAGGAAGGTGCTGGGAGCGTCGTTGTGTTGCTGTGCTTCGAAACCGCAGAAGAACGAGCCTGGAATTGAGTGTTTTCGCCTCGCCGGAAACCGTCGCTGTCGCCGGATTCTGGGACGGTGACGGCTGTTCTTCGTGACCCGTTAACCCGAGGTCGACCCGGTTTGCAACCCGGAAACTACCCGGGTTTGATCCTTCAGAACCCAAACTCTGTTTAGATTTTGTGTTTTTGAGTAATTAATTATTTATTTATATTTTAGTAATTAAAATCAGTTTTTAATAATTCTAAAAATTAATTAAAAATTAGTTTTAAATTCTGAAAAATAGTATTATTAATTTCTAAATTATTTTATTGAATTATAAATTCGAAATTAATTATTTAATTATTTATCTAATTATTTATTAATTATCTAATTAATTAATAATTGGGTAATTAATTAATAATTAGGTAATTAATTAATAAATAAGAATTAGAAATAATTAAGTGATATGATTAATAATCTAATAATTAGTTAATAATGCGAATAGTAATTCGATAATTAGAATTAGTATTCGAGCGATAGTTATTCGAATAATATTGCGGTAATTATTTATAGCGTATAATTAGATATCAGTAACTAATTAATTAGCGAATCGTATGAGTTTCAATAATAATACAATAGTTCGATAATTATGTGAGAATTGCGAGTAGCTCGTAGATATACGAGTGATTAATCGTTAATTTGGTTTATAATTCGAGTAATTCGTAGTTATTCAATAAATAGCGTATCAGTTAATTAAATCGATTGATTATATGTAAATAATGGATCTGATCGAATAAGTAATAATAATTTGTAATAAATAATAATAATTCCTAATAATTAGGGATTAATTATATTAAAATACAATAACTATTAATTAATTATTTAAAAATATAATTAAGGATTGTTTAATTATAATTAATTATTTATAAATTAATTATTAATTAATTAAATCTTGTTTAATTCATAATAATTCAACCGTTAGTCCGATTTGAGCGAAACGAAGACCCCTAGACTCAGAAAAATGAGACGAATTCAATAAAAATAGTTGTAAGTTATAATTTATTCCGAAAAAGAGTGGTTTGGTGATAATTAATAGTTTGTAGGTCCTAATAGGGGTATAATTGAGTCGAATAAATCTTGAAAAATTATAATAAAATCAGATAAGGCTAATTAATGCAGGTATGAGTCTAGAATTGATTCTAAAAATAATTATAAGTCTAAAAATTGATTATGTGCTTTATGTGCTACGTGCTTTACGTGATTATGTGAATATATGTGATGTGTAAATGTATGTGTATATATGCGAGTCAGATAGAAACGCATGGGTAGACTAATAAGGTTGCGTGATATCAATTCAAGATACACGTATATAGTAAGTTATCTAAACGACTATCTTTCCATGATTGGTTCAGTGTTAGCAAGGTAGAGCAAGCTAGGGACAGAAGGCGGTGAGTTAAACCAGGTTAAGTACGCGCAAGGCAAGTTTTTCCCCTATTCTAAATTTAGAATAGTGATTTATATTTCCTTTTATCATATCAGTTACCTTTGATAATCATTGTTCATATACACTGTTACCCATTTATTATTGCTTGTTTTAATTTCATTTCGATTCTTGATTTCACCCAATTTATTGAATTCCCTGTTCATATTTCAATCCTTTTTACCCTTGTTACATATACTCTGGTATATCCCGGTGTTGGGATATATCAAAAGCATTCTGATTGTTCCGGATGCTAAGCCTTGGACTGGATGGTTACTATACGGGCTGGGTTTTGCCCAGACCATTATTTAATAGGCCATAGTTGCCTGAGTACTCTTTATGTTGGTTGGGTCTATGCAGTTGGGTATAGATCCGCATTATATTCTGACTGATCAGCAGGTTATAGTGCATATGTTGGTTCTTGTTTCCAGTCTTGTTCATTTGGTACTTGCTAGCATTGGCAAATTACTATCCTATACAGATTCAGATGGTTGTTCCAACCAACAGCTTATTGGTTCACTTATTTCTCTTTCTTTATACTATATATATTATTGCAGGCTTGTTGAGCAATTTTGGCTCATCCTCTTTTATTGTTATTTCTATTGTTTTACAGTTAAGGTAGAGAATGAAACCCATCAGGACCCGCATAGTCAGGAAGCGAGTCAAGCAGTGGGACCCTCTTTTACCAAGAGTGTTCCTTCCCATTCCTGAAGAGAGCTTTGAATTACCAAATCAGGTGTAGCAGGATAAGTAGTAATGTTGGGTTGAATAAAAGTCTTGTGTAGTTTGAATAAAAGTTGTGTGGTGAGATTGTAGATAGAATAAAGTTTTGTAACAAAGAGAGTTCTTGAGACAGGTTTTATTTATTTGGGTTTGTAATAAAGTGTAGTATGTGGTTCTTGTTTTCAACTCAGACCTTAAAAGATCCTGAGTAGTGATAGTTCGGGGTAATTATTATATTTATATTCCGCTTGTGCAGGTTTAGTTGTAGTTGTTGTTAATAATGCCCCAAATCTATACCCCGGATTTGGAGGGTGTTATACTTGTACCTGGTTCTTCAGTATGTACTGGATCAACTATAAGTGACATAGGAGGTGTAGGTATTCTGTCTTAAGCAGTTTCTGGTTGTGCAGAAGGAAGTAATTCAATAACAATTGGTTCTGTTGAGATCAGAGATTCCTGATCCCCTTCCTTAGTTGCTTCCACTACATCCTCTGAATCTGACTCAACTATGTCCCTGTGAGCTCTCTGTTTCTTTAATTTCTTCAAAGGTTGAGACACTGTAGGAGTTTTATCATCAGAATTTAACTTTCTAAGGCTTTGGAGGGGCCTAGAACTCCCAGTTACAGTATCTTTCTGAGAAGAAACCTTCTCAGCTTCTACAACAATATGTTCTGATGTTTGAACCTGTTCCTCAACATCTGATTTATCTCACAGAATAATTCTCCTCTCTTCTGTGGAGTCTGAGGTACTTTCTTAGTCCTCTTGGGTTTGGAAGATGAAGGCTTCACTATAGGATCTGAAGTTTGCGGTTGAGAAGTTTGAGGTGTTCGTGTAGAGGTTGTAGGTGCTGATGGTTGAGGTTCTAATGGTTGGACATCAGGATATAGTTCAGTGTATTTAACTAGATCATAGGTTATTAAGGCTTGTTTGACAGATAAAGGAACTAGGAGGGGTCTAAACACAACCTTCTTATTATCAGTAGATAATAAGTCATTAAAAGCTCTTTTAGCTAGTCTGAATGATGAAATTAATTCACTAGCTGATTGGGGCTTATCATCACAACAAAAACTATAGATAAGCTGACATAGTCTAGCAAAGTAAACAGTATTTCTGTCTTCTGTCACTCTATCCCCAATGAAACCTAGGACAGCACTTGCATAATCAAAACCAGTTTGGTTAATGAGAGCATACCCGATTTGTTGGCTGAATATGGGGATTGCATCGAAATTAGAACATTTGTTTGCAAAAGCCTTGATAATGCAGTCAAAGAAGAAACTTCATTCCCTCCTTAATAAGATCTCTTCAACTGACCCAGCTTTGCCAATATCCTCTCATACCCCAGACTGGCCATCATGTTTTGAAGAACTGGCTTTTCAACAGTAGAATAAACACAGTTCTCAAGAAGCTACAGTGCTTGTCGAACCGTAGCCAATGTCACGACATGCTCATCCTCCCCTGATGACGTAAACCAATATTCTGTAAAAATATTATCGTTCAAGTAATGACTAAAAATAAACCAAGTAAATAAATACTGCCACGTCAGCATCAGAACTTAATTATTATCAGGATTTAAAAGTCATCAGAATATGGCTCCTTAACTCGAAAAGTGAATGTTTATTCCTATAATTCTTCACACAAATACTAATATGGTTATATCAGAACTTAATCATCGGGACTTCCATTAGAACTTGTCCTCATAATTTATGCAATCTGACACATAAACTGTTCATCTAAAATAACATTTATCACCACAGTAATTTTCATCATTCATATGGAGTGTATGTGTGTGCATTAAGCTAAATATCAGACAAAGAGTAAAGTCTGATTCACTTCAGTAAATCTTAGAAATGAGGCATAACACAGAACTTTGCTCAAAATCTGTCATTATTCTAAAGCCTACTATTGAATGAGTTCATGCATGAGTCCACCTCAATTGTTTTGTGCTCATTTTATGCATCTTTTGAAATTCTATTTTACAATGGCTTCTCAGTGTAAGTGAGTCATGACTACTTATCAGAATTTATACTGTTATCAGAGTATTTACCAGTAATCATAGAGTGTGAAAAGTCACCAAGAAAATTTTATTTTGCTTTTCTAATGCATATTACTTAATACCAGAAATGCACTTGGGTCTTCGCTTCCACATTTTTACTCTAGATCTCAAAGGAGTACCTGATTTTTATTTCTTTTCTTTTTCTTTTTCTTTTGATAAGTGAGGCTTATCAGCACTTAGTACATCCATCAGATTTACTAACATCGAAACTTAACAGATAAGAAGCACTATTCTAGTTTTTGACTTAGTAATAAGATACACAAAGTAAACTTAACTAAGCTCAATATCAGAATTTGCTTGTGTTAAAAGATTTCCACATAAATATACTTCAAACATGGGATCTGTTAGGTCTCACACACTGTAGAAGGGGGTTGAATATAGTGTTTATCACAATCAAATCGAATATAAGAACACAGAAAATAGATTTTATTTAACACAATAAACTCTGTTACAATATGAAACTATCCTCTCTCAGTGATGAACAACTTATCACGAGAGCTGTTAGGGTTACAATAAATAATAACTTCGATTATGATAATACATATAGTGTAAACCCTATGTCCGTGTTTATATACTACACATTTACAAGATAAATTCTAATTGATATGGAATATAATTCTGCATCCTAAAATATATCAACTAGTTATCTTTTCTTCCAAGTATTCTATTCTTCATAGAATTCCTTCTTCATGCATATCTCTTATTACGTTTGTCTTGATCTTCTTTCCTTTCAATCAGCCGCCTTCCTTATCTGAAAGTCTCCTTTAAGTCCTGATGCTATCTCCTGATAACTTAAGTTCTGACAACTTAAGTTCTGACTTCAGTATAAGTACTGATTTCCAGTTAAGTACTGATTTGTCCTGTTAAGTAAGATCTGAAAACTAAACACAAATCATATTAGTCATGACATTATCAAATATATCTAATAGGATCTTTAGTATATTAAAGACTACTATGTCAGCATCTAGCACAGTTTTCCTCATTGGATTGAATAGTCACAGAAACATTTATATCACTATCAGAGTTTAGAATTCACATCAGACAATCAATCAGCACTTAGAAAATTTCAATTTAAGCACATAATACACAAAGATAGTAATATGTGTAAATATTGATCATAAAGTCTGATGTATCTGAACATAAACTAGGCAGATTTAGAGAAAGAACCTAAAACCATTCCAAGTTCATTTACCAATCTTGTAAAAGTAGCTTCACACAGTGGTTTTGTGAAGATATCTGCTAGTTGTTGATCTATTGGAACAAAATACAATTCCACTGTACCTTCATCCACATGTTCCCTTATGAAGTGGTACCTAATGCTGATCTGCTTTGTCATTGAGTGTTGAACTGGATTACCTGCCATAGCAATAGCACTTTGATTATCACAGTAAATAGGGATTTTTGAAAATTCTAACCCATAATCCAGTAACTGATTCTTCATCCAAAGAATCTGTGCACAACAGCTTCCTGCAGCAATGTATTCTGCTTCTGCAGTTGATGTGGAAATTGACTTCTGTTTCTTGCTAAACCAAGAAACCAATCTGCCTCCAAGAAATTGGCAGCTTCCACTTGTGTTTTTCCTGTCAATTTTGCATCTTGCAAAATCTGCATCAGAGTAACCTATTAGCTTAAAGTATGATTCTCTAGGATACCACAATCCCAAATCAGTTGTACCCTTAAGGTACTTGAAAATTCTTTTCACAACTGTTAAGTGAGGTTCTCTTGGATCTGCTTTAAATCTTGCACAAAGACAGGTAGCATACATGATATCAGGTCTACTTGCAGTTAGATAGAGTAGTGAACCAATCATACCTCTGTAATCAGTAATATCTACTAATTTACCAGTATCCTTATCCAACTTTGTTGCAGTGGCCATAGGAATGGATGCACTTGAACAATCTTGCATTCCAAATTTCTTCAACAAATTTTTGGTGTATTTAGATTGAGAAATAAAAGTTCCTTCTTCATTCTGCTTGACTTGAAGGCCCAGAAAATAGTTAAGTTCTCCCATCATACTTATTTGATATCTTGACTGTATCAGCTTGGAAAACTTCTGACAAAGTATGTCATTTGTAGAACCAAAAATGATATCATCAACATATATTTGCACCAAAAGTAAGTCCTTTCCATGGTTGAGGTAGAACAGTATTTTGTCAATAGTCCCTCTGTTAAATCCACTTTCCAGAAGAAACTGAGCTAATGTCTCATACCATGCTCTTGGAGCTTGCTTAAGGCCATAAAGTGCTTTATCAAGCCTGTAGACATGATTTGGAAATTTAGAATCTACAAAGCCTGGAGGTTGTTCAACATATACTTCCTCTTCCAATTCTCCATTAAGAAAAGCACTTTTCACATCCATTTGAAAGACTTTAAACTTCTTGTGAGCAGCATAAGCCAAAAATATCCTTATGGCTTCCAATCTAGCAACTGGTGCAAATGTTTCATCATAATCAATTCCCTCATGTTGAGAGTATCATTTTACAACCAACCTTGCTTTATTCCTTGTAATTATACCATCACTGTCAGTTTTGTTTCTGAACACCCACTTTGTACCAACAACAGACTTGTTCTTTGGTCTTGGCACTAGGGCCCAGACTTTATTTCTTTCAAATTCATTTAACTCTTCCTGCATTGCTTGCACCCAATCAGCATCTTGAAGAGCTTCTTCCACTTTCTTTGGTTCATTCTGAGAAAGAAAAGAATGCTAGAGACATTCATTTGATATAACTGTTCTAGTTCTGACACATGCATCAGGATTTCCAATAATTAAGTCAGGTGTATGTGCTTTAGTCCACTTCCTTGCAGATGGAAGGTTATCTCTAGAACTTGATGCTCCCCCATGATCCATGCTGTCTCCATCAATATTTTCTGATGCTTTCCCTGAAATTATGCTCTCTGAGTTGGAGCCTTCAGAATTTGAGTGTCCAGAAATATCAGAACATGAGTTTCCAGAATTATCAGAACTTGGCCCATCAGAACTTGAAGAGCCTGTTGTAGGTTCTGATGCTTCTTGAGATATGGTTGTATCTTCAGTATGCTCCCCCTGCACAGGTGTATCTTGCTTTGGCGTAGTCACCACAGTTTCAATAACATCAGAGTTTAATCCATCAGAGTTTGTAGTATCAGGATTTAGACTGTCAGGATTAACAGAATCAGAATTTAACACTTCATTTTTGAATCTCAGCTGATCATGATCATTGAAATCTTCAAGTCCAGTAATCTTCTTATCATCAAAAGAGACATTGATAGATTCCATGACAACCCTTGTTCTTAAATTGTAGACTCTGAAGGCTTTTGTGGAAAGTGGATATCCAACAAAAATTCCTTCATCAGCTTTTAGATCAAATTTGGATAGCTGTTCGGGATGAGTCTTAAGAACAAAACACTTGCATCCAAATACATGAAAATACTTCAGATTTGGCTTCTTTTTCTTCACCATCCTATATGGTGTATTTCCATGCTTGTTAATGAGTGTAGCATTCTGAGTAAAACAATCAGTCTGCACAGCTTTAGCCCAAAAGTAGGTTGGTAACTTTGCTTCATCAAGCATAGTTCGTGCAGCTTCAATAAGAGTTCTATTCTTTCTTTCAACAACTCCATTTTGCTGTGGAGTTCCAGGAGCAGAAAATTCCTGCTTTATTCCATGGTCTTTGCAGAACTCTTCCATGATTAAATAATTGAACTCAGTGCCATTATCACTTCTTATGATCTTCACAGAATCTTTGACCAATTTATCCAGTTGCTTGACATGATCAATCAAGATAGATGCAGTTTCACTTTTTATGTGCAAGAAATACACCCATATATATCTGGTGAACTCATCCACTATGACCATAGCATATTTCTTCTTTGTAATAGACATGACATTCACTGGACCAAATAGATCAACATGTAGTAGGTGATAACGCTCAAGAATTGATGATTCAGTCTTGCTCTTGAATGAAGATTTTCTTTGTTTTGCCTTCTGACAAGAATCACAAAGGCCATCAGGAGCAAATACTGATTTTGACAGTCCTCTCACAAGATCTTTCTTGACTAGTTCATTTATATTGTTGAAATTTAAATGAGAGAGTTTCTTGTGCCAATCCCAGCTTTCTTCAATTGATGCTCTACTTAACAGACAGATTGTAGAACCATCAGTACTTGTTGAAAGCTTGGCTTCTTAAATGTTACCATGCATGTATCCTTTCAGAACAACTTTGCCTGTAGATTTGCTTACAACTTCACAGTGTTCTTCAAAGAAATCCACATGATAACCTATGTCACAAATTTGACTAACACTCAACAGATTGTGTTTAATCCTGAGACCAAAGCTACTTTTTCAATGATGACATTCCTAAGATTGATATTGCCATATCCCGGAGTTTTTCCAATGTTTTCAGCTCCATAAGAAACACCTGGGCCAGCTTTCTCCATAAGGTCTGATAGCAGGGCTTTATTTCCAGTCATATGTCATGATCATCCACTTTCCAGAACTAGGATGTTCTTCATGTTGCCCTGCAATCACAAAGACCACTAATGATTAGTTTTAAGGACCCAGACTTGCTTGGATCCTTTGGCCTTATCAAGTTTGTTAACATTTGCAGCGGATTTAGCATCAGAGTTTATTTAAACAGTTTTCTTATCAGAATTTGCAATATCAGACTTTGTATCAGAACTTACACTAGAAGGAATAATACTAACTTTCTTTACAGAAGGTTTTATTTGATAATAATCATAGTACAAACTATGATATTCCTTAAAATTATAAATGAAATGCCATAAACTACCACAATGAAAACAAGGATTTTGTGGCTTATATCTAACAGAATGACTCTTAACTCCTGACTTTGAGGATAAGGAGTTTATGTTCTTATTCTTCCTGCAAAAAGAAGCCAGATGGTTAGAATTTCCACAATTATGACATGTTTTTCTAGGAGCATTAGGAACACGCTTATAATTGTTACTTTTGTTCACACCTTCCTTTTCATTCCTATTTTCCCTAGGTGGCTTTACCTTGTTTATATTTTTAACCTCTTTCAGCCTATGCTTAAGCTGCTTCATGGTCATTAAGCCTATGTTAACTTCAGTTGGCTTATCCTGTTTAGGTTTTTCAGAAGTTACTTGTTAGATATATTTGATAATGTCATGGCTAATATGTTTTATGTTTAGCTTTCAGATCTTACGTGAACAGGATAAATCAGTACTTAACTGTTGATCAGTACTTATACTGGAAGTCAGGACTTAAGGATATCAGTACTTATATTATCAGGAGATAATCATCAGAAGATAGATATCAGAACTTAAGTGCTGAAGGACAATCAGATAAGGACAGTAGCTGATTAAAGGAAAGAAGATCGAGATAAACATAAGAAGAGATATGCATGAAGAAGGAATTCCGTGAAGAATGGAATACTTGGAAGAAAAGATATCTGATTGATATATTTTAGGAAGCAGAATTATATTCCATATCAATTAGCGATTATCTTGTAACTGTGTAGTATATAAACACATGCATAGGGTTTACACTATAAGTGTTATCATTATCGAAGTTATTATTCTTTATAACCCTAGCAGCTCTCGTGATATTTGTTCATCACTGAGAGGTAACAGTTCCATACTGTAACAGAGTTTATTGTTTCAATAAAGTTTGTTTTCTGTTACTTAAGTTCTTAAAGTTCGATTTGTGTGTACTATACATTGTATTCACCCCCTCTACAGTGTGTGTGTGACCTAACAATTGGTATCAGAGCCTATCTGTTAACTTACATACAGTTAAAGATCCAAACACAATCATGTCGGACACAGAAACTCCAACTAAGCCTACCACAACTGAGGAACCACCAAAGACACTAATTCAGAGTCGGTATGAGACCATCAGAGTCCCCATACTGAGACCATCTGAATATCCCATATGGAAGGTAAGGATGACCATGTTCCTGGAAGCAACAGATCCAGTATACCTGGATAGAATCAAGGAAGGTCCTCACAAACCAACCAAACTCGTTGTTGCAGTTGCAGGTGAAGCAGCAATGACCGTACCAAAGGAGAAGAGTGATTATACTGCTGAAGACATAGCATCAATTGCTAAGGATGCTAAGGTACGACACTTACTGCATAGTGCCATTGATAATGTAATGTCAAACAGGGTAATCAACTGCAAGACTGCTAAGGAGATATGGGATGCTCTGGAAACAAGGTGTCAGGGAACTGACACAATTAAGAAGAACAGGAAGACAATACTCACTCAAGAGTATGAACACTTTGACTCAAAGACTAATGAGTCATTGAATGATTTATATGATAGATTTGTCAAACTTTTGAATGATTTGTCATTGGTTGATAAAGAGTATGATCTTGAAGATTCAAACCTTAAGTTCCTGTTAGCTCTTCCTGAATGCTGGGATTTTAAGGCAACGACAATAAGAGACAACTACAATCTTGATGAAACAACTCTTGACGAAATCTATGGAATGCTCAAGACTCATGAGCTGGAGATGGAACAAAGAAGCAAGTGGAAAGGAGGAAAGTCAAGGACAGTCGCTCTTAAGGCTGAAGAAGAATTCCCCAAGGCAGCTTCCTCAAAGAAAGACAAGGGTAAAGCTCTTTTCATAAAGTTTGATACTGAGTCATCAAGTTCTGAGAGTGATGATGACTCAGATTCTGAAAGCTTGCCTGAGACCGATGCTGATGAGGAGATGATGAAGCTGTGTGCTCTTATGGTGAAAGGAATCACCAAGATTGCATACAGGAAGTTCAGGAAGGGAAAGAAGTTTTCCAGAAAAAGCATAAGTTCTGATAAGAAGAATTTCAGAAGATCTGAAGGCAGAGGAGGAAAGTCTGACAGAGGAGATTACACCAATGTTAAATGCTATAACTGTGGTGAGAAAGGCCACATATCTCCTGACTGCAAGAAGGTAAAGGGTGATAGAGGCAAGGCTCTTGTCACAAAGCAGAAAAGCTGGACAGACACTTCAGACTCTGAAAGTGAGGAGAACTATGCATTGATGGCAAATGCTGATAAAGAAAGTGCTGAGAGCAGTTCTGAAGCTACTGAAACAAAGGTACCTCAGACTACTTATGCTTTTCATACTGATGATATTAATGAGTTGAGAAGATATCTTAAAACCATGTTTGTTAGTTATAGAGATCAAACCTTAACATGTGAAAGATTAACTTCTGAAAATCTTGCTTTTAAGAAAAGAAATGATTTCTTAGAAAAAGAGTTAGTTATATTCCATCAAACTCAGAAGGATAGAGATGATGCTTTTTATGTTAGGGATGAAGTGCTAAAAATGAATGAATCTCTAAAAACTGAGTTAAAAAAGGAAAGAGAGATAATCAGGACTTGGACTAACTCTGGCAGAACAACTCAAAATTTGCTAAGTAGTGAAAATTGGAAAGAGGGCTTAGGTTATGGAGAGAATAAGAATGACAAAGGAACTGAAGAAATTAAGCCTGTTATTAAGCAAAAGCCAAAGTTAAAACCTGTTAAGTTTGTAACTGTAAAGTCTGATAATGAGAAATCAGAAGTTAAAGAGGAATTAACTTCTGACAAACTAAAATAGGAAAAGACAGCTGAAGTAAACATAGGCTTAATGACAAAGAAGCAGCTTAAGCATAAGCTGAAAGATGTCAAGAATGCAAACAAGGTAAAATCACCTAGGAAAAATAGGAATGGAAAGGAAGGTGTGAATAAAAGCAATGATTATAAAACCTGTTCCTGATGCTCCTAGGAAAACATGTCATAACTGTGGAAGTTCTAACCATCTGGCTTCTTTTTGCAGGAAAAATAAGAATATTAACTCCTTACCTTCAAAATCAGGAGTTAAGAGTCAGTCAGTTAGATACAAACCACAAAATTCTTGTTTTCATTGTGGTAGTTTATGGCATTCCATTTATACTTGTAAGGAATATCATAGTTTGTACTATGATTATTATCAAATAAAACCTTCTTTGAAGAAAGTTTCCATTGTTCCTTCTAGTGTAAATTTTGATTCAAAGTCTGATAATGTAAATTCTGATAAGAAAAATGTTAACATAAACTCTGATGCTAAATCCGCTGCAAATGTTAACAAACTTAATAAGGCCAAAGGATCCAAGCAAGTCTGGGTCCTTAAAACTAATAATTAGTGGTCTTTGTGATTGCAGGGCAACAGGAAAAATATTCTAGTTCTGGACAGTGGATGTTCAGGTCATATGACTGGAAATAAGGCCCTGCTATCAGACTTTGTGGAAAAAGCTGGCCCAAGTGTTTCTTATGGAGATGGCAATATTGGAAAAACATTGGGATATGGCAATATCAATCTTGGGAATGTCATCATTAAAGAAGTAGCTCTGGTCTCAGGACTTAAACACAACCTACTGAGTATAAGTCAAATCTGTGACAGAGGTTATCATGTTGATTTCTTTGAAGAACACTGTGAAGTTGTGAGTAAATCTAAAGGCAAAGTTGTTCTGAAAGGATACAGACGTGGTAACATTTATGAAGCTAAGCTTTCAACAAGTACTGATGGCTCTGCAATCTGTCTGTTAAGTAGAGCATCAATTGAAGAAAGCTGGAATTGGCATAAGAAACTCTCTCATTTAAATTTCAACAATATAAATGAACTTGTCAAGAAAGATCTTGTGAGAGGATTGCCAAACACAGTATTTGCTCCTGATGGTCTTTGTGATTCATGTCAGAAAGCCAAACAAAGAAAATCTTCATTCAAGAGCAAGACTGGATCATCAATTCTTGAGCCTTATCATCTTATACATGTTGATCTATTTGGTCCAGTAAATGTCATGTCTATTGCAAAGAAGAAGTATGCATTGGTCATAGTGGATGAGTTCACTAGATACACATGGGTGTATTTCTTGCACACAAAAAGTAAAACTGCATCTATCTTGATTGATCATGTCAAACAGCTGGATAAAATGGTCAAAGATTCTGTGAAAATTTTAAGGAGTGATAATGGCACTGAGTTCAAGAATTTGATAATGGAAGAGTTCTGCAAAAGCCATGGAATAAAGCAGGAATTTTCTGCTCCTGGAACTCTACAGCAAAATGGAGTTGTTGAAAGGAAGAATAGAACTCTCGTTGAAGCTGCACGTACAATGCTTGAAGAAGCAAAGCTTCCAACCTATTTCTGGGCTGAAGCTGTGCAGACTGCTTGTTTTACTCAAAATGCAACACTCATTAACAAGCATGGAAAAACACCATATGAGATGGTGAAGAAAAAGAAGCCAAATCTGAAATATTTTCATGTATTTGGATGCAAGTGTTTTGTTCTCAAGACTCATCCTGAACAGCTATCAAAGTTTGATCTAAAAGCTGATGAAGGAATCTTTGTTGGATATCCACTTTCCACAAAAGCCTTCAGAGTCTATAATTTGAGAACAAAAGTGGTCATGGAATCTATCAATGTCTCTTTTAATGACAAGAAGATCACTGGTCTTAAAGATTTCATTGACCATGATCAGCTGAGATTTGAAAATGAAGACTCATATTCTGATACTGAAAATCCTGACAGTCTAAGTCCTGATACTGCAAACTCTGATGGATTAAACTCTGATGTTATTGAAACTGTGGTGACTACGTTAAATGAAGATGCTCCTATGCAGGGGGAGCATACTCAAAATCCTACCACATCTCAAGAAACATTTGAACATGCATCTGGCTCTTCAAGTTCTGATTCGTCAAGTTCTGATAAGCCAAGTTCTGATAGTACTGAAAATCTAAATACTGAAGAATCCAACTCAGAAAGCATAGTTTCAGGGGGAGCATCAGAAAATGAAAATGAAGATAACATGGATCATGGGGGAGCATCCAGTTCTAGAGAAAACCTTCCATCTGCAAGGAAGTGGACAAAATCACATACACCTGATTTGATAATTGGAAATCCTGATGCAGGTGTCAGAACTAGAACAGGTACTTCAAATGAGTGTCTTTACAATTCTTTTCTCTCTCAGACTGAGCCAAAGAAAGTGGAAGAAGCTCTTCAAGATGCTGATTGGGTGTAAGCAATGCAGGAAGAGTTGAATGAATTTGAAAGAAACAAAGTCTGGACCCTAGTACCAAGACCAAAGAATAGATCTGTTGTTGGTACAAAGTGGGTATTCAGAAACAAAACTGATAGTGATGGCATAATTACAAGGAATAAGGCAAGGCTGGTTGCAAAAGGATATTCTCAACAGGAGGGAATTGATTATGATGAAACATTTGCACCAGTTGCTAGGTTAGAAGCCATAAGGATATTTTTGGCTTATGTTGCTCACAAAAAGTTTACTGTATTTCAAATGGATGTGAAAAGTGCTTTTCTCAATGGAGAATTGGAGGAAGAGGTATATGTTGAACAACCTCCAGGTTATGTAGATACCAAACATCCAGATTATGTCTACAGACTTGACAAAGCACTTTATGGACTTAAGCAAGCTCCTAGAGCATGGTATGAGACTTTAGCTCAGTTTCTTCTGGAAAGTGGATTCAACAGAGGGACAATAGACAAAACACTGTTCTACCTCAACCATGGAAAGGACTTACTTCTGGTCCAGATTTATGTTGATGATATCATTTTTGGATCTACAAATGACAAACTTTGCAAGAAGTTTGCCAAACTTATGCAGTCAAGATATCAGATGAGTATGATGGGGGAACTTAGCTATTTTCTGGGCCTTCAAGTCAAGCAGAATGAGGAAGGCACTTTTATTTGTCAAACCAAGTACACCAGAAACTTGCTAAAGAAATTTGGAATGCAAGATTGTTCAAGTGCATCCACTCCAATGGCCACTGCAACAAAACTGGATAAGGATACCGGTAAATCAGTAGATATTACTGACTACAGAGGTATGATTGGCTCTCTACTCTATCTAACTGCTAGTAGACCTGATATCATGTATGCTACCTATCTTTTTGCAAGATTTCAAGCAGATCCAAGAGAACCTCACTTAACAGCTGTAAAAAGAATCTTTAAGTATCTTAAAGGAACAGCTGCTCTGGGATTATGGTATCCTAGAGAATCAGATTTTAAAGTAATAGGTTACTCAGTTGCAGATTTTGCAGGTTGCAAAATTGACAGGAAAAGCACAAGTGGAAGCTGCCAATTTCTTGGAGGCAGATTGGTTTCTTGGTACAGCAAGAAACAAAAGTCAATTTCTACATCAACTGCAGAAGCAGAGTATATTGCTGCAGGAAGCTGTTGTGCACAGATTCTTTGGATGAAGAATCAGTTACTGGATTATGGGTTAACATATTTCAAAATCCCTATTTACTGTGATAATCAAAGTGCTATTGCTATGACATGTAATCCAGTTCAACACTCAATGACAAAGCACATCAGCATCAGGTACCACTTCATCAGGGAACATGTGGATGAAGGTACAGTGGAATTGCATTTTGTTCCCACAGATCAACAGTTGGCAGATATCTTCACAAAACCATTATGTGAAGCTACTTTTACAAGATTGGTAAATGAACTTGGAATGGTTTCAGGTTCCTTCTCTAAATCTGCTTAGACTTGTTCTGTGTTATCAGACTTTATGCTCAGTATTTACAGAATTCATCTCATTGTGTATTCTGTGCTTAATTGATAAATGTCTTTAAGTACTAATTGTTGTCTGATATATGTTTCTAAACTCTGATAAGTGATATGTCTGTTCTAATACCTATTCAATCCTATGAGGATAACTGTGCTAGATACTGACCTAGTAGTCTTCAATAAACAAATGATTCCATGGAAGAAGTAATTATTTCAGTGGAAAACTTATGACACTAACAAATTCTGATAATTGAGCTTAGTTAAGTTCACTTTGTATATCTTATTACTAAGTCACAAATTAGAATAATGCTACTCATCTGTTAAGTTCTGATACTAGTAAAACTGCTGAATGTACTAAGTGCTGATAGACCTCTCTTATCAAAAGCAAAAGCAAAAAGATCAAAGATTAAAATCAGGTACTCCTTTGAGATCTAGAGTAAAAATGTGGAAGGGACGACCCAAGTGCATTGCTGGTATTAAGTAAATATGCATCAGAAAAGCAAAATATTTTCTTGGTGACTTTTCACACTCTATGATTACTGGAGAAATACTCTGAAAATAGCATAAATTCTGATAAACAGTCGTGACTCACTTACACTGAGAAGCCACTGTAAAATAGAATTTCAAAAGATGCATAAAATTAGCACAAAATAGTTGAGGTGGACTCAAGCATAAACTCATTCTTCAGTCGGTTTCAGGACAATGACAGATCTTTAGCAAAATTTTAGTTATGCCTTATTTCTAAGATGTACTGCAGTGAATCAGACTTTACTCTTTGTCTGTTTTTAGCTTAATGCACACACTAATCACTCTATCTGAATGATGAAAATTTCTGTGGTGGTCTATGTTATTTTAGATAAAACAGTCAATGTGTCATTATTGCACAAATTCTGAGGACAAGTTCTAAGTTACACGTTCTGATGATTAAGTACTGACGTCCATAAACTCAGAACTTATATGAGTATTTACTAAGATAGGCATTCCTTTTTCGAGTTAAGAAATTATGTTCTGATGACTGTTAAGTTCTGGTATAGGTCTAAGTTCTGATTTCTCAGTCTAATCCTTTACTTGGCTTATCTTTGAATAAAATTTGATAACAGTCTCAGTTTGTACTCGAATATATTGAAGTGGAAGATTAATAGTCACTGTGATTAGGATTAATGGTATTTGTACTTGAACAGACCACTGTTTTTTTGTGTTTTGTGCGGTCTAGACCATGCTTCCTCTTTCCAATGACTGTTATTCTTTTTCAAAGTCTAGGGAGACGAGGTAGAATTAATTCTACCTGTCAGCATTAAATATCTTTGCGTCTCTTGGCATTCTTTTACCTATATAAGCAACCACTTCACATCAGTCTTTCCATCACATTCTTCTCACACACTTATCCTCCTTCTTCTATCAAAAACATAATGGTTCGATACAACATGTTTTTGAACAACCAAACCTTCACAATGGAGCTAAGTTGTGCCAATTGGCAGCATGAGTGGCATGTAACAGCCATTCCTGAGGAGATCTGGGATTCTGTCCCACAGGAGGTGCTGACTCACCTTCTATTCTTCTATATGGATTACCATCGCCATCTGGAGCGATTGGAGGAGGAAAGGCGGGAAGCTATCCGTCAGCAAGAGCGAATCATACGACTCGCCATCTTGTTCGTCGAAGATAGGAAGAGGAAGATGACTTAATCTCGTCTTCTTCCTGTTCTTCTTCATCATCAGCTTTGTCAGGCTTCTTAGCTAGGATTAAAGCTGTTGACGTTAGGATTAGAAGCTTAGGGAAAATCTTGTATAAGTACTGATGTCATTTCCATTTCATAAATGTATTGACTTGATATATTAATGAAAATTGTTTTTACTTCAAGATTTTGTCTCTGAGTTATTTTATCTTGTGTTGATAAATCCTGATTGATATTCTGATGACCATTTAAATTGTGCTTTTATTTAAGTTCTGATTCTCTGTCAGCACTTATTCATCGAAATTATCTCGGTCATTTTTAACATGATTTATTTTCAGAATATTAATGTTGCAGTGAAAAATAATTCAATCAGTGCTAACGGTTTAAATTTTGAATTAAAACTGTTTCTCTTGATTAAAGGAACGGTTTTTCCTTGAATCAAGGCAACTGGGTAAGTAATCATTCCTGTTTTCTCGAGCCCAGTAACTATCCGTTATTACTGCATGTCTGACAGGTGTCCAACGGTAATATTTTTTTGTATAAGTACAGCAGAGAGAAGATTTCTGTAATCTTTTTAATTTCTTCATCTTTTATCTCTCTTCTTACTTTTACTCTCCTTCACTTTACTTTTTCCGTTGTTTTCCTACAGACATTATATCAAACAACTATCAGGCATTCTTAATTCTCAATTTTTTCATGGCACCAAAGGATTTAATCATTGATGGAGCAAAGTTTGTTCCAAACAACTATGCTGCAATTCTTGATCATGCTGAAGCTCCATCTGAATTGCACTTTGTGCAAGATCTTCTTGCACATAGTGAGGTTGGGTACGCCTTAACTCAGCCTGAATTATTTTCAAGTCAACAAGTTCTGAGGTTCTGGAGGACTGGCGTTTTTGATGATGGTGGTAACCGTGGAACTCCCAGTAATATCTTCCAAGTGGGTGATTCATCTTTTGTAGTCACTCCTGGTACAGTACGCAGGGCTTTACATCTTCCCGAGGATTGTACTTTCTCAGTTCCAGAGGACTCAGCCCTTCGGGAGTTAATGGCTGAATTGGGATATGAAAAGAGTCTGACGAAACTTGGACAGTTGAAACGGGCTAATATCAGAAGAGAATGGAGTTTCTTCTTTGATTGCATCACCAAAGCTTTTGGGAACAAATGTTCAAATTTTGATGCTATCCCAATTTTGAGTCAGCACATAGGGTATGCTATTATCCATCAAACTCATTTTGACTTTGCAACTGGAATAATTAGTTTTATTGGGGATAGGATGACAGAGGATCGAGATGTTGTTTATTTTGCTAGCTACTGTCAACTTATTTATACGTATTGTACTGCTGAACCCCAGTTAGTCAGCACTCAAACCCCACCTTTTAAGGTTGCAAAAAGGTACTTTAACGACCTGATAAATGCTGACACAAAGAAATCAATGGTGAGACAATTACAGATTCCTCAGTCTGTGAAACAGATTCTGGTAAATGCTGATCGTAATACTTACAAATCTGTTTACTCAAATGTTCAACCAACTCACCATAACCAAAATCCATCAACCTCAGTACCTACCTCTCATTCTACTCAACCTACCCTCAGAACTTATCTCAAATCCTATCTCTCCACTTCACAGACTGCTCAACCTTCTTCTTCAGCACCTACTGTGAAGCCTACATCCTCTAAGCCAAAGAGAACAAAGACTGTTCCTCAAACACCTCAAAAGAGGAGGAGATTTACTTTGAGAGATGAATCAGATTCTGAGGAACAGATTCCTTCTTCAGAACCTGTTGTGGTTGAAGCTGAGAACGCAACTTCTCAGAAGGATTCTGCAATTGGGGGTTCTAGGCTTCTCAAGAGGCTTAGACGCATGATAGTTCCTGAAACTCCCAAGGAATCCAAATTAACAAGGAAGTACAAGAAACAGAGGGCACAAAGGCCAGTTTCAGATGATGAGGAGGAAGCAGCTAAGGAAGGGGATCAGGAATCTCTATTCTCACAAGACAAGGAATTTGCTCCAGTCACTTCTTCTCCATCAACTCCATCTCAGGAAGCTGTATCTGACAAGGCTAACTCACCATCTGTGTCTCTTGTTGATCCAGGCACAAGTGCTGAAATTGATATTCAGAACCCGGTTGTGCCTGAAATACTTTTCTTAGAAGCTCTTACAGCAAATAATACTTCTACAACACCTGTTATTGATGCTGTTCAAACTCCAGAGTTATCAACAACACCTTCTCTGCATCAAGATGCTGATGATCAGATTTTAGGTGAGCATCAGGATATGGCTGTTGATCAGAACTTAGTATCAGATCAGTAATTAGAGGATGTTGAAGCCTCCATTGCTACTCACATTGTTGTCTTATCAGAAGATACTGATTCTTTAAGTTCTGATGCTGCAAATGTTGGAGATACTGGTGAAGCTGCTACAACTGTAGATGCTGATGAAGCAGGTCCTTCAGGACATACTCCTCCACCGACTCTTCCTAAGTCTGAACTGGTAAAGGAGTTTGTTATCAGGGATGCACCAGTACCTTGGAGTGAAACTCCTGCAGGTCAGGAGTGGACTAAGGAATGGAACTCAGTTTCATGTGTTCCAAATGCTTTACATCTTGCTGAGCACTTGACTAAAGCTGATGAAATGTTAAATTCTGATGATTTTAAAACCCAGCTTAGAGTCACTGCATTGAGTACTAAACATCTACAAGGTCTTCATTCCAATACTCATGCAGAGCTATACAAGATTCAGGAGAACTTTATCAAACAGGAACAAGTTTGGAAAATTGATAAGAAAAAGTTCTTCCAACCTACGATTGACAGGGTTGCTTATATTGAGAAAACTCAAGAGAAGCAACAAGCTCAGATTGATCAAATTCTGACAAATCAAGCTTCTCAGCAATCGCAACTTACTGAAATCCAGACCTCAATGGAACTACTTATCACTCTTTTATTACCTGCTGATGCCAAAAAGGGGGAGAAGGTAATTAAGTCCAAATGCAAAACCAACAAGACACTGCAAGGAAAGGATGATGGAAAAGATGACCAAGGAACCTCTGGAATGGGTAGTGGTCATAGTCAAGGTAGAAGGTTTACATCAAGACAAGCTAGTCACAGAACAAGTTCTGATACTGGGAAAAGAATAAGTTCTGCTGCTGGTAAAAGGATAAGTTCTGATGAACTTCTAGATCTTGATGAGGAAATGTCAAGACAGTTATTTCTTCAAGAAAATTCAGGGATGGACTTGGAAAGTTTAAAGGAAGAAGAAGCCAGACTTAAATCAGAGAAAGTCACATCTAAATCTGAAGCTTCTGGTAAAAAGTTACTTCCAAAACCTAAAGGCATTGTGATCAAAGAAAGGATACATACTGAAGCAACTTTGGCTAGATCACAACCACAGATAGATCCAAGATCCAAGGGTAAAGAAAAGGTTGGTGAACCTATCAAGCCTTATGTACCTCCTGAGGAAGAAGAAATTACTGATGGAAAAGATGATCTTGCTCTGACTAGAAGAAAAGTTCTTAAAACAACCTCTGACATGGCTCAAGTTGTTCAGAGTCAAGAAATTGTAAGTTCTGATATTCAGAAGAAGCAAGTAACCTCTGACAGTGCTCAAGTTAACTTGATATCAGAAAATAGAACTAAAACACTCCTACCAGGATTCACTAAAGCAAAACAGACTCAATCTTTGAAGATTACTGCAAGTGGTTTTGAAGTAAGAGTAGTTACTGGAAAGGAAGCTAGAGATAAAACTGGATTGGGAAGTGCTGATGAAAGAAGAGTACACAACACTACCAATGATCCAACTTCCTTGAGTGAACCAGGTATTGGAGCAACTCCTGAGAGATTGAATCAACTGGAATCTGTACAGATGGTTTACCATACCTACTTGAAAGAATACATCATGTTGTATTTCATGACAGATGGTAGGGTTTATCATATAAGACAAAATGCCATTCCTTTGAAGTATTTTGAAGAATTGGAGCATGTACTTTTCTTACTTCAAGTGGATGACAGAATAACAGAGACTGATGCAAACTACTTAAAAGAACAGATTCAGAGACAGAAAAGGCTTTATTCTATTAAGTCTGACAGCATATATGTTCCAAAGTACAGAGATCACAATGGTGATATTGTTGATATGAAGCCTAATACTGCACAGATCAGAACGTATCTTGGTATTAAGGGACTTAAATTCAATCTTGAATCTGACAAAGCTTATGTCATAAGACTAGATCAGGAGTTAAGAAAAGCAAAGATTAATGATCTCAGAGCTGCAATCTTTCAAACTGGTGAAGATACTGCAGAGCTTAAAGGTGTTAAAAGGAGAATGATTGATGAACTAAGATATGCTGAAAAATGTTTGTTGAAGAACTATCTCAGAACAACTCCTGACATCAGAGAGATCAGAAAATGAAGAAGCCAAGTTGAAGATCTACAACTGCTTAAATTATGATATTTATACAGATTGAAGTTGTTATCAGAAGTTGAAATTGGTAAAAACTTTAAGGACTGTAAGTTGTAGTTATCTAGTATATTTCTCATGCATTTGTACTTAATGTTTTTGACATCATCAAATATCTGTTAAACTTGTATATTTTGTTAATTTACAAGTTGGGGGAGATTGTTAGATATATTTGATAATGTCATGGCTAATATGTTTTATGTTTAGCTTTCAGATCTTACGTGAACAGGATAAATCAGTACTTAACTGTTGATCAGTACTTATACTGGAAGTCAGGACTTAAGGATATCAGTACTTATATTATCAGGAGATAATCATCAGAAGATAGATATCAGAACTTAAGTGCTGAAGGACAATCAGATAAGGACAGTAGCTGATTAAAGGAAAGAAGATCGAGATAAACATAAGAAGAGATATGCATGAAGAAGGAATTCCGTGAAGAATGGAATACTTGGAAGAAAAGATATCTGATTGATATATTTTAGGAAGCAGAATTATATTCCATATCAATTAGCGATTATCTTGTAACTGTGTAGTATATAAACACAGGCATAGGGTTTACACTATAAGTGTTATCATTATCGAAGTTATTATTCTTTATAACCCTAGCAGCTCTCGTGATATTTGTTCATCACTGAGAGGTAACAGTTCCATACTGTAACAGAGTTTATTGTTTCAATAAAGTTTGTTTTCTGTTACTTAAGTTCTTAAAGTTCGATTTGAGTGTACTATACACTGTATTCACCCCCTCTACAGTGTGTGTGTGACCTAACATTACTTTCTCCTTAACTTCTGATTTCTCAATATCAGACTTTGCAGTTAGAAACTTAACAGGATATACCTTTGGTTTTTGTTTAACAACTATAGGCTCAGTTTCTACAGTTCCCTTACTGTTCTTATCGTCTCCAAAACCTAAGCCCTCTTTCCAGTTTCCACTACTAAGAATATCATGAGTTGCTTTACCAGAGTTAGTCCAAGTCCTGATAACCTCTCTTTCCTTTTCTAACTCAGTTTTTAGAGATTCATTCATTTTTAGCACTTCATCCCTAACATAAAAGGCATCATCTCTATCTTTCTGAGTTTGATGGAACAGACTAACTCTTTTTCTAAATAATCATTCCTCTTTTTATAAGCAAGATTTTCAGAAGTTAATCTTTCACATGTTAAAGCTTGATCTTTATAACTAATGAACATGGTTTTAAGATATCTTCTCAACTCAGTAATATCATCAGTATGAAAGGCATAAGTAGTTTGAGGTACCTTTAAGTCAGCAGTATCAGAATTACTATCAGTATTTGCCATCAAGGCATAGTTTTCCTCATCCCCAGAATCTGAAGCATCTGACTAGCTTTTCTCCTTTGTGATAAGAGCCTTGCCTTTGTCACTTTACCCTTTTCTGCAATTAGGAGATATGTGGCCTTTCTCACCACAGTTGTAGAATTTAACATTTGAGTAATCTCCTCTGTCAGACTTTCCTCCTTTGCCTTCAGATTTTCTGAAACCTTTTTTATCAGAACTTGCACCTTTCCTGGAAAACTTCTTTCCTCTCCTGAATTTCCTGTATGCAATTTTTGTGATTCCTTTCACCATAAGAGCACACAGCTTCATAATCTCTTCATCAGGGTCCATCTTAGGTATACTTTCAGTTTCTGAGTCATCATCAGTATCATAACTTGATGACTCAGTATCAGACTTTGTGATGAGAGCTTTTCCCTTGCCTTTCCTTGAGGCATCTTCTTTGGGACTTTCCTCCTCAGCCACAAAGGCAACTGTCCTTGACTTTCTTCCATTCCTCTTGCTTCTTTGTTCCATCTCAAGTTCATGAGTCTTGAGCATCCCATAAATTTCATCAAGAGTTGTTTCATCAAGATTATAGTTGTCTCTTATTATTATGGCCTTCAAATCCCATCTTTCAGGAAGAGCTAACAGGAATTTAAGATTTGAATCTTCAATATCATACTCTTTGTCAACTAGTGACAAATCATTCAAGAGTTTGACAAATCTGTCATATAAATCAGTTAATGACTCATCAGACTTTGAGTCAAAGTGCTCATACTCTTGAGTGAGTATAAACTTCCTGTTCTTCTTGATTGAATCAGTTGCCTGGCACCTTGTTTCCAAAGCATCCGATATCTCTTTTGCAGTCTTGTATTGAATTACCCTGTTTGACATGACATTATCAATGGCTATGCAGCAAGTGTCTTACCTTTGCATCATTTGCAATTGATGAGATATCTTCAGCAGTGTAATCATTTTTCTCTTTTGGTACAGACTTTGTTGGCAGACCTGCAACTTCCATAGAAAGTTTGTTTGGCATATGTGGTCCTTCATTAATCCTGTCGAGATATTCTGGATCTGTAGCTTCCAGAAACATAGCCATCTTCACTTTCCATATGGAATACTCACACGGTTTCAACATGGGAACTCTTATAGTCTCATATCGACTATGTGTTATGGTTTTTGGAGGTTCTTCAGTTTTGGTGGGCTTGGTTGGAGTTTCTTCTTCAGACATGATTGTTTATGGATCTTAAACTGTATGTGTGTTAACAGATCTGCTCTGATACCACTTGTTAGGTCACACACACTGTAGAAGGGGGTTGAATACAGTATTTACTCCAATCAAATCGAATATAAGAACTCAAGTAACAGAAAATAGATTTTATTCAACACAATAAACTCTGTTACAATATGGAACTGTTCTCTCTCAGTGATGAACAAATTATCACGAGACCTGCTAGGGTTACAATGAATAATAACTTCGATTAAGATAACACTTATAGTGTAAACCCTATATCTGTGTTTATATACTACACAGTTACAAGAGAATGTTCTAACTGATATGGAATATAATTCTTCTTCCTAAAATATATCTACTAGTTATATTTTCTTCCAAGTATTCTATTCTTCATAGAATTCCTTCTTCATGCATATTTCTTCCTGTCTTAGTCTCGATCTTCTTTCCTTTCAATCAGCCGCCTGCCTTATCTGAAAGTCATCTTAAGTCCTGATATTATCTCCTGATAAATATCTTCTGATAACTTAAGTTTTGATAACTTAAGTTCTGATATCTTAAGTTTTGTCTTCAGTATAAGTGCTGATTTCCAGTTAAGTACTGATTTCTCCTGTTAGTTAAGATCTGAAAACTAAACACAAATCATATTACACATGACATTATCAAATATATGTAACAAAACACAAACTAGACATAGACACATAATCATCCTTGTCTATCCAGAAATTAGGTTAATAAACTAATATTAGTGTAACCCTTTACAATCAGTTCCCTATCTTCTCCATATACCAAAAATAAATCTTTAGTCCGCTTTAAGTACTTAAGAATATTCTTGAAAAAAATCCAGTGACCCTCACCTGGATTAGGCTGATATCTGCTCGTCATGCTCAAAGCAAATGAAACATCTGGATAAATACATATCATTGTACACATTATAGATCCAATTGCTAAAGCATATGGAGCTTTCTCAAATGGCCCTTATCATCTAATGATTTAGGGGGCAGTTATCTTTGAGATCACTATCCCATGAGATATCGAAACATATCATTTTTTTATCTCCTACATCCTAAAATGATACAATATTTTATTAATGTGTGTACTCCAACTAGGTCGATTAATCTTTTCAATCTATCTCTATAGATCTTGATCCATAATATATAGGTAGCATCGCCTAAGTCTTTCACCTACAAACTATTTCTCAACCAAGTCTTAACAGCCTGTAGAGAAGGTATGTCATTCCTTATTTGTTATATGTTATCTATATATAATACTAGGAATGTCACATGGCGCCCACTAACCTTCTTGTAAACACATGGTTCATCTTCGTTTTGAATAAAGCCAAACATTTTGACCGTTTTATCAAAATGAATATTCACTCTCCTTGAGGCTTGCTTCAATCTATAAATAGATAGAAGCAATTACAAACTATCTTAGCAAACTTTGGATCGACAAAACCCTCAGGTTATATCATATATACATCTTCTTCAAGGCTCCCATATAAGAAAGCAGTTTTGACATCCATTTGTCAAATCTCATAGTCAAAGTATACAACTATTGCTAACAAAATCTTGATGGACTTGACCAGAGTAACTGGTGAAAAAGTCTCATCATAGTCTATACCATGAATTTGTTTGAAACTTTTTGCCACTAGTCGCGTCTTATAGGTCTGTACTTTACCATCCATGTTAGTTTTCTTCTTGAAAACCCATTAGCACCCTATAGGTTTTACCCCTTCGAGTGGATCAACTAAAGTCAATACTTTATTTTGATACATGGATTCCATCTCGGATTTCATGGCCTCCAGCCATCTCTTGGAGTCTAAACTGTTCATAGCATCTTGGTAGGTGAGAGGCTTATCACTATCCGTAAGCATCACATCACCATCTTGAGTCAAAAGAAATTCATAATTTCTCCAAGGCTCATGGTGAATTCTACTAGATCTACGAATAACCTGTGTTTCTTGGACATGATTACTTTCAACATTTTGATGTACATCCTTATCTTATTCCAACTCTGGTTCAATGTTATCATGTGGTTCTCGATCTTCATCGAGATGTATTATCCTCCCACTGATTTTCTTAGAAAGTAGTTCTTCCTCAAGAAATATAGCGGCCCGAGCAACAAACACTTTGTTCTCGGAAGGATTATAAAAACTATACCCTAGTCTCACTTGGGTATCCCACAAAATAGTATCTATCTAATTTTTGGTCCAAGCATGTCAGAGGCTAAACGTTTTACAAATGCTTCACGTCCCCAAATTTTCATAAATGACATGCTATGACATTTGTCACTCTATATCTCATACGGAGTATTTTGAACCGCTTTAGTCGGAACTTGGTTAAGTGTATATACAGTAGTTTCTAGAGCATAACCCCAGAAAATGAATGGAAGATCCGCTTGACTCATCATCGATCACACTATGTCCAACAAGGTGCGTTTTCTCCTCTCAGAATCTCTATTCCATTGAGGTGTTCCAGAAGGAGTAAGTTATGATACACTATCACACTCCTTCAAGAAACTCTTGAAATTGAGGTTTAAGTATTCTCCTCCACGATCTGATCGTAAAACTTTTATACTTTTTGTAACGTCTGGGAAATATTATGTAATTATTTTTCTCAAAAAATAATTATTATGTGAATTTTGGTGAATTATTTGATGATGGATAATAATATTTGGATGTTTATTTTGATAAAATTGAGATATTTTAATTTCCAATTATCCAGAATTAAATCTAGATAATTTTGGTATTTTTCTGGTAATTTTTGGATTATCATATGATTTTATAAGGATTTATAGAATTAATAATGATTATTTTACCTAATTATAAAATTACTTTTTAGAATCAAAATCGTTCCACTTCAACTGTTTTTGTGTTTTTACAACCCGAAACTCTTCCGAAAACTCCTTCCTAACCCAACCTGATAATTCTGAACACTTTCCGTGTTTTGACTTTTTCGATTCGGTGTACGGTTTGACCTGTACAAGTCCCGGTGTAAAATTTTCGATACGCAAATCATTTTATATATCGATAAAAGTCTCTATTCTCAAAAGATGAGACATTATTACCTTAATTTCGTATAAATATTTTATAGGAAGCTCTGTTTTGATAATTATCCAAATTTGGTATTAATCTCATATCGTCTTTTTAGTTAATTAGCGGCTAAGTAACCTATTTTCGGATTCGGTCTGTAAATATAATTATCGAAATATTAAATAAATAAAATATGTTATGGTTCTGTCAGTTATGTGTTGCTATATTATTAATTGTGTTTGATTGGTTAGACGTGAAGATTACTTTTATAATTAATTGTCGAGCTGTATGCATTTAATTCATTTTAAAGTAATATCATTGAATATTTATTCTTAAAAATGCTAAAATTGTTTCTAAAGTTATTTTTATTATTTTATAATTTTATTTATTATTTTAGGGGTTTATAAAATTTAGAAATCAATATCTTATTAATTATTCAATTTTAAAAGATTTTTTGATTTCATTAAATCGTAAAATCAATTTTTAATTCCAGAATGCTTCAAAAATCACGAAAATTTTATTTTATCAAGTTTAGAATATTTTGAGAATTTTAAAATTATTTAAGAAATTTTCTGGCTTTTATTTAACCGCACGTGTATTTGTTAAAATTGTAAAATACGAGTCAGATGCGTGTTTAAAAAAAATGATTTTTTTTTCTTTAAACTATGAAATCTTTATAATAATTAGATTTAATTATCTCGAGAATTTTTAAATATGTGCGGATAAATTTTCGGGCATTAATACCCTAGATTATTGATTGACGAGATCGTTAATTGCGATCAGAATCGGGATAAGAACAAGAAAAAGAAAAAACAACAAACAAAATGAAATAAAATAAAAACACACAGCCACACCGCCTTGCCTTTGTCTCTCGGTGAGCCCTCAATCCCTCTCATCTCTCAATCCTCTCTATTCTCTCTCTTTCGATCTCTGTTCTCTCCTTCGTCTCCTTTCGATTCTTTCCTTCCCCAACTTCTCCGTCCTCTGTTTCCGATGAGTATCGCCGTGTTTCTTCCTTTTATTCCGGTCGCCGCCCTTCGCTTTCTCAGGCGAGGCGGTGGCGCTTGGAAGGTTGTTTTCGCCTGTGTTTTGTGTGCGTGAGTTACGGTATGTGTGTGTGGGTGTGTGTATAAATCGTATGTGTTGTGTGTGTGTGTAATCAGTCTGTGTGTGCTGTGTTCGGCCGTTCTGGTGCTTCTGTGCGTGCTGTGGTGCTGCCGCCTCTCGATTCTCGAGAGGTGTGGTGGTGCGTGTTTAACACGCGGGGTGTTGCCTGTACTGTGTCGCCTGATTTTGGTTCTAGTTGTCGGCGCGTGTACGCGCGTGGACTGAATTGATTAAATTCTGATTTGTTTTGCTCGATTATTACTGATGAAAATTATTCAGTGTTTACAGAATTAAATTAAATTAATAGATAGAATTTATGTAGGATGCCCGATATAACGGGATCCCGTAAATTTTATCGCCATCGGCGATGAGCCTCGGCGAGCCGACGATGGGCGATGATGATTTTTATCTGAGTCCTACGTTATTAATTAAATAAAAATAGTTGGTAAATCGATTGCGAAACGAAAATGCGAATAAAACAAAAATAGGAATAAAAATGCAAAATACGAGTAGTAATAATAATTAAGCGAATCGGAGTTGGAACTTGGTAACTGAATTGTAGATTGAATTGCTTGATGTGATTGTTGATTGTGATTGACGTCGAACTGATTCGACGGGTAGGCCGATAAACAAAAGAGACGCTGCCCGATTTTCGGGAAATTAATTTCGAAAATACGGGAACGCAACCTCTAATTATCGGAGACGTCGAACGAGGATATATAATTGAATTTTCAAAACCTACTTATGTGACAAGATATTTTGTGAATAATCGATTACCCTATTTTTTTTTAAAACGACAAATATACGTATTTTCCGAAATTATATACCAAACCGAGTTTTGAAGGTGCAAGCCATAACTGTTATGTGTATTTAAATAATACATGTAAGTACGAGTCGGGTTATGAAACCGTATGGGTAGAAGTGATAGGGGTGTTATGTTGAGCGAGACGATTATCTAAATTAGGGTATTTTAACCCTGTAGGTCTTAGACGGAAGACCCGAGATGTGACATCGGACTAGGAACGATCTAGTGATTAGACGTCGAGATCAACGAAGTTCCAACTGAAGGGTCTGAATGTTGGGATCGTATCCAGAATAGAATAGTAGTTTGACGATAAAGCCAAACAATCAAAGTCGAACCAAAGTCATTAGCGGTTAAAGCTTATTGAGGCAAGTATTCCCGAACTTTCTTTTAAATACTGCAAGTATTCTGGATTTTTCTTTTAAATACTGCAAGTATTCTGGATTTTTCTTTTAAATACTGCAAGTATTCTTGATTTTTTTTAATACTGGAAGTATTCCTGATTAATGCAATTATTTCTTCGATCCTATTCTAAGTTCAGAATAGTTAAATGTTTTACATTTCGCTGCAATTACTCTGATTATGCATGATTCTTTTATTCTTGTTCCTGTAATTCGATTGCTCTCTTGAGCAAATACCCATTCTTTCGGGTTATTTGCGAACCCTGAATTGGAATGTTTTGAATTCAAAATGAGTTGACATCAAAACACTCTACGGGATGGATAGTGATATTTTGGGGATTGAGTTTTACTTAATCCTGAGGACCGGGATGACTGGTGCCTCGAGATGGGCCGTAGTGCCTGAGGACCCGACTAGATCTATATATTGAGATATAGATCTGCATTATATTCTGACTGATAAGTAGAATATAGATGCGAACTAGTGTCCAGTCTAATTTGTTGTTGATCGCCATTAACGGCATTCTCTCTCGAATAATTTATGATTCCCAAAATCGGAAAAAAACCCTGATTTAGGAGATGAATCGGGGAATCGTTTGTCATTTTTGGATTTTAGTTAAAGGCTGGTGACAGCCAACGTTTATTCGCTCACTCACTCAAAATAAATAGAATGGTTTAAAATTGTTTCAGATTTTGTCCGGAAGTTTTCGTTGATATTAATGTTTGAAACTCAAATTATATACTTGCTGGGCATTTTTGGCTCACTCTTGCTTTGTAAATTCTTATTTCTACCAGAAACAGATAAGGATAAAAGTGAATAGCTTTGATAGACAGCAGAAGTTAGAGAAATTTCCGCTACGAGAGGTTGAAGATGTTAGAAGAATGTGACAAAAGCATTAGTTCAAAGGTAATTACACTTGTATTCTAGTTATTGTGAGTTGTAAAGGGTTAGATTCTTGTTTCATACCATAACCTGTAAACGATCCGGATTCAAGGGGTTATTTGTTTATTATTTTATTTTATGTAAAAAGTGTTTAGTGACACCAAATCTTGACCCCGGATTTGGGTTGTTACACTTTTCCCTTGTTTTCTTTTCTACTTCGGCCTTATATTCTTTGAACATTTCAAAAGAATCGGATTTGTTCTTCATAAGAACCACATATCCATATCTGCTGAAATCATCAGTAAATGTTATGAAGTTGTATGAGCCCCCTTTGCCATCATACGCATTTGACCACATACATCATTATGTATAAGTCATAATCATTCGGTTGCCCTTTCACCTGATCGGGTAAAAGAATCTTTAGTCATTTTGCCAATGAGATAAAGTTCGCATCTTCCGTATGATTCAAAATCAAACTTATCCAAGTATTCATCTATATGTAACTCGGAAATGCGTTTTTCATTAATATGGCTTAACGACAATGTTAGAGGTAATGTTTGATTTGAGTCAACTTTGAACATATAAATTGTTAACTAATTGTGCAACATTATAAGTCTTATCATTGAAATAGAATCAACAACTATGGTTTATTTAATTAAAATGAAAACCTTTCTTGTCCTGACAAGAAATTGACTTAATGTATCCGCTAAAGGCAGGCACGTAATAACAATTTATCAAGTTCTCAATCTCGCCTTATGGGCAACATTAGGTATCGAGTTCCTTCAACTAGACAACAACTTTTTCTCCAATTCTAACCCTATACCTGAAGCTTGACCATTTCTAGTCTTCTTCTTTAGATCTTCCAAATAAGCTCGACAATTTAAATTCCATTCATCCAGTTATTTCCACAGAAATGATAATCATCTCCTTTAGCAACACCACTATTAGGCTTCAAAAGCCCTTTGGGATTGGACTTTGGTTTGGCACCGAATAAGATCAAATCTTCACCTTGCCTGTCCACTATCCTTTCCCATTTGCATTCCATGTGTACATCATCAATATGGACATAATTCATGCCTTTACCGTGTTATTTTCAAACAGTTCTAAATATGCTTAATAACTCAGTGAGTGTTCTGTCTATATCATTCCTTTTGTTCTTAACAAACTGAGAATAGAAAGTTGTTCAAAGATCCTTTGATCAAATCAAGCTGAGTCTCTAGACCATTCTTGAAACCCAAATATCAAGGTACATATGCCTATCACCTTTAGAACATATGGTCCAACTGGATATGATGTCTCCCATTAATGCAAAGGGATGGTGCCTTATTATTATCAAATCTTTCTGACGAGCCTATCCTTCAAACATCTTTTAAAGGTGCTCAATCATATCATAAGCATCATTAGGCTCTTGTTGATTCTAAAGCTCAGCACTCATAATTACAAGCATGAGACATGAAACATCAGTTGCATAATTAATTTGCTTCTGGTAAGCATTTTGTTCTACAAATGTTTCATTCTCAGCTAGAAGAAATAGGGAGGGGGTTTGAGTGACATCCTTGAACCTGAGGACAATCCTCAAGTTCCCATGTCAATCGAGGAAATTATTTTATATCAGCTTGTCCTTCTTAAGGACTATTACATAGAGAAGTTATTTGTGTTATTTGTCATTTGATATCTACAATATTAAAGTGCATAAAATGACTTAGTCTACAGATGATCATTAAATTATGTTCAAGTGATTATTCATATATATATTCACAATATATATCTCCCACTATTTTTATCAAATCAATAGCCCTAACTATTAATTCGGAAAAAATATCTTCTATATCCTTTCTAGTGAGCCAAGATCCATATTCACCGCGCGTTAGGTCAGCTTTGGCTTTTCTCCAAAAATATGATTATTTAGGTAGACAACATTTGTCAATTATATCAACTATATAACTCTTGGATAGCTTGGTGGAACAACATTTATTCATAATTATCTAATAAATCTCGCCAAACTCAATGCCTCTAAGTTCACAATCCTATTATGATAACTTAATTAAGTCAAACCCAATAGTCAAAAGTATCAATATACTCCAACACATCTCCCACGATAGGTATGAGTACTTCGCTTTGGTGAACCCACTCCTGGTCGATCTAGGGTTTTAACGCATTGGACTCATTGGAAGGCATCTTATCAACTTAATATTAACTTTAGGGTTTTGTTAATTTTGAAACGATCATGATCCCATCATAAAGAGATTCCCAATTTTTTCTTGAATAAAATACTTCAAATCAATATTCGTCAATGGTTTGATTTCCAGGTATTGAGGGAGTCCACAACGGTCTCGCTTAAAACCCACAACCTTACAAGTTCAATGAACTCGCTTTTGACAAAATCGCCCCATGTCAAAAACAAAGAAAATTTGTATTTTATTCCGTGTTTCATAAACACGATAATCTCATAATCGTTTGTTCATTTTAAAATCTTGAATCGTTACAGATTTATCTTATTTAGAAGCATGGCATGGGTGTCATATCTAATACATGCATCCTTAATCTAATTAAGCATGCATCTTTATAAACTACTCTACACATACATTCATCATATGCGCATATATGTAAAGTGCAATAAATAAACGTGGTTGGTTATGGCTTCATCCTATGTGATCTTTATCAAGCTAATGACAAAGATATAGGTCAATCTAAGGTGGAAATAAATACAGGCTAACTATTACATGTCTTCTTTCTTGTATTGCTTCCTTGGATGGCCTCCGTGTGGGATTACCCTTGATCTTCAATCTTTATGTCTTCATGTACATTACAGAATAAAATATTAAAACTAATCTAATGAACTTACAAGAAGAACTCGAGTTACATTGAGATTTAATAATTATAAGATTAAACGATATGCAAGCCGTATTTGAAAAACCAAAACCATTACCTAAGGTCATAATCCATAACCATCCACCATGCTCAATTACACCAAAATAACATGTTAAAACACACAATCTTATCATAACATATCATACCCATCATGATCTAATCATAAAAACCAATATTGAAAAAAATCAGAAAATTAAAAATTAAATTTGATAACATTAAATCGCAGATTACAGGTGCCTAAACGACGTTAGATGCCTTACAGATCAGTCGATGATAGCTTTAGCAATCAGTTACATTCAGACGCTCGATTCCATATGAAATAGCGTATCCGTTTGCCAAAATCGGACACCAGACACAGATTTCAGCAAATCCGCTGCATCCGATTCAGAATCGTATCAAATACGATTCTTATAATAAGAACAAACATAAAACATGTATATATCAGTATATATACATATTATATAATCATCATATAATTATACAACTCTCATGAATATCGTATATTCAAAACATATTTATATATACGCATATATAAACATAACAACATATAAAACATACAAAATCGTATACATAACAGTCATGAAATATTGTATACATGTATCATCATAAAACCAGTAAACACATAAATGAATTAAACACTTTTCTCAAGTAGCTCTGATGCCATTGTTGGGTTTCGAGCACATAAACGCAACGGAAACAGTAATTAAACGTGAAAACCAAAAAAATTCGAAACCCATCGCAGGATCCATGCGAAAAATAGATATTAATTTGTAGATCAGATTGTTTACCTTAAAAAGCTTTACAATTGGGTTGAATAATGGTGATCCAAAGCTTGTTCAATAACCACACATCCCGCTCTCGCGATCTACGCTCTATCGGTATCCACACGAAGGCTTGAACTCAAGGATTGGATGTGTACTAGCACAAACTTGTTTCTTTTTGCTTCTCCATCTTCTCTCTTGGTGGCTAGGGTTTTAGTAAAAGTCTTGCACACCAAAAAATCAGCCACACTAGAGATATTATATAGAGAGTAGAAAAATGAATTATATCTCTTAACTAATTAGGAGTTATTATTAATTCGAAATTCCTATTTGTATTATAATTAAGTCTCACTTAATTATTTAACAAATAAATTTCATAATTAATATTAGTAAATTTGAATATCATTATTTATCTAATTAATTAAGTTAACTTAATTAATATTATAAATAATTGCAAATTACATTAATTTAATTTAAATCCAATTTAAATTAAATAATCCTTAAGCATTCTTTGTGTGTGACCCTATAGGTTATTATTAAATTGCAACGAATTTTAAATCTAATTTAAAATCGTAAACAATGAGCGGCATCTAGTAATACATCATTGCTACCCAGTAATAATAATTGAATCGGTGATCGATTTAAACCTTTCGTGAATAATGTACAATATAATATAATCCCTTTAACCACATATTATCGATTAAACTAGCGGCATGTAATGTCATCCTCATCAATGTTTAATCCAGGTTTCCTTGATCAATGAGTAGACTATCATATCAAATCAACATTTGAGCGTGGCCACGCATTTCTAGTCTAGCTCACACAAGAGGATAAATATCACTCCTAAAATAGGAGGGTTAAATCCCTTCTAGATCATTCATATTTCTCATACGATTCATAATATACCAAATGTCCACTTTTATCATTACCCGGTCAAGGATAACTTTTAATGGAATCAATGTATATTAATTCTCGTATAAAAATATAATGACTTCAGGTCTAAGGACCATTACATCATTATCACTGTGAGAATTACTTATGACACAACAGACATGTAGAATCTCACATCGGGTCTATCTAGCACCATGTACATATACATCTTCCCGTGTCTTTGACTTTAATATCACTATACCTATGATCAATGAGATGTGATCATCAGTCAACAAACACACTAGTCTTAATGCATTATTATTGTCCCTTAATAATAATACTCGATTAGGGACCTTTAGGATATTGATAATATTCTCATAATCTCATTTCTAAGTCACGTACTTAGAGATATAGAATTGCATATCATATTCCAAGGACATTCATTAATCTAACATTTATATCTCAGTAAATTAAGAATTAATAAATTATAAAGGGAATAATCGATAGAACATAAACATTAATAATCCAAATGTATTTAACTAAAACATCATAGTGTTGTCTTTGGGGAACAAACACTAACAATTTCTATAAGCATCAATCCCTCTTACTTCTTCCAATTCTTCCAAGTAGGTTTATTTCAGAGAACTCCTTGATGTCACAGATGTATAAGAGATCTTCCTTGTTGACTGTGGGTTGAGATTTTGTTAGGGTCTTGGATCTGAGAGTCACATGCTTCACTTTCTTGATTCTCTAGTCTTTATCTTCTTTGGCTTGTTAAGATAGGAAAATTTAGTTCAGGAATTGGCAAACTATCCCAGTCTATTGGCTCGTCATTTGGAATTGGGCTCACCATGAATATTCCTTGTTGGATACACCACCTTGAATTCTTCAAATACCACTGAGGGTTTTGATGTGTGAGTTGAAGTTGTAGACTTTTTGG